>NC_040105.1:57778523-58029472 GCF_003369695.1 Bos indicus x Bos taurus | reverse complement strand
TTTACTCTAAGTAATGTACCAATTCAGCTGGTAGGAAGGGAAAATCACTGATGCTTTGTACCGAAGATGAAATACAATAGTTATAATATTAAATAGAACAAATAAGTTATGCTATTATCCATTATACAAAATTTTTAAAATACTTCCTGATCAGATCATGAAATCCAGTTTGTCTTCTTTTGGTTAGGCTAAAATAGTGAAATCTAGAACTTTGTCTTATCCCTGCCAAACTTCACTATTCTTTCACTCCTATGCTGTACTCTTTATAGCCACAAGCCTCATTTCATTTATTCTATAGATCTTAAGCATCCCGATTCTAGACATGGATTGAGAACTTTTTCCAACTTTCTACTTCATTTAGTGTATGTGTACAAAATTCACTAGAGCCAATAATATTTTGTTACAGCTACCACTATTCAATGTAAAAAGTTAATGCCTGTGCTGAAAATAATTATCTTTAACATTCCGAGCCCACAGACTTCCTTATCAGCACATAAATAGAGTCATCAGTCTGGAACATAGCTATGGATGTGAGTTTGCATTCTGCTAGTCATGAACATGTCCTCAAAAAATCCAGCATATCCCCAATCCAATAATTATTCACATACCCTTCTTCTATTAATTTGGCTCTTTGCTCTGTTGTTGTGCCAGTTCAAAATCTATATGTGATTCACAGATCAGTTAACAGCATTACGCTCTGATTAGTCCACAGTCTCACCACAACCTTAGGGAGACATAATTTCCCGAATTTTGAAAGAAGACACTATGCTGCCACCTTGATGCTTTTTGAGTGAGATTTGTCTGCTTCACTAGAGTGATTAATGAACAAGGCTGAATTTCTGTTTTGTTCTCAAGCCATTTCACCCCTTCCTACTAACAATCTGATTCTTTGAACTCTTTTTGACACACTTTTAAGAAAACCCACTGAAGCATCTACACAAACTATTAATGTCAGTACTTGACCCGTTTCTCCATTTTTCCACTAGAAAATTTAAGAATAAAATATCATTTTTCTATTCTTAAAGATTTTCATAGATATAGGATGGGAAATAATCATATACCAGACAATCTAAAAGCACTGCTTGTAAAGAAATACTTCTGGAAAGAAAGTAAAAAATGATTAACATTGGTAGTCCCCAGGGAAGAGAACTGGGGAGTAGGTGTGAGAGTGAGATTTTTTTACTGTATACTCTTTCACACTTTCTGAATTTCAATCTCTGTGAATGTATCATCTCTCCAAAAGTTTTCAATTAAAAATTAAAATAAAGGGGGAAAAAGTTTTTATTTGTTCTGGGTTTCTATGGGATGGTGGGGGTTAGAAAAGGAAAAGAATATTAGATACTGGGAGTGATTAAGGGCCCAATTTTATGGAACAGGCGAAGCCTATATCTAAATAGAGCCCTAAATAATCAATAGCCTAGACACAGAAATTTCCTATGCAGGAAACATTAAGAAAACTGGAGTTAAACATGAGTGCTGGAAGATAAGTTTCAGTTGGAAATAAGGGGCCTGTTGTCATTAAGAGGAAAGTTTCATTATCATGTACTACATAATAGGGAGTAACTGCAATTTTATTTCATAAAGCTGGTACAAGATAAATGTCATGTTTAGGTAATGAAATCTGTCAGTAGCACCTAAAATGAACTTGTTAAAAAATGGAATCAGTTAATCCCATTAGGAACAGAATAATCCAGGATAAAACATGGACTTGCTTTGTGGTGACATGGATGAAACTTAAAAAGTGGGGGGCATTTAAATAATTTCAAAAAGAGAAAAAGAGGAATTGCAGAGTGAAGAACATGGGAGAAAATATCTGATTTGGAGCAACAATGATTTCAGTTAATAATATTGAGAATGAAGGAACTGCACAGCTGTGAGAAATGTCACTCTACATAGGTAAATTCTGGTACTAGGGTACAGTCATAATGCAAGGACTGAAGGTATCACTATATGAGTCAGTAGAATAATAGGAAAATAAAACGTGTTCAGAATGGATGGAAGATTCCCTTAAGGAAGGGAAGAGCAGAGGGACAGTAGACAGGGCCCTTCAGTTAGAGGGAATGGAAGGAAAAAAGTTTGTAAAAAGAGAAAAGGTACTCATCAACAAGGAAAACACAAAATAGCTACACTTACAAATTGATAGAACAATAAGAACAAGCGCTTCAAAGAAAGGAATCTCACATGGATAAGAAATACAATTAACATTCCAAGTAGCTGACTATATAAGAGAAATTGAAGCACAAACACCAGGAAGTTAGCAACTGAGGATGAGACATAGGGTGATGAGAAAGAGTACAGAATCTGAGGTCGCTGTTGACATATGTGAAATGAAATGAGACTGGTTCTAGATGACATGGAGAAGCTGGAGAGGAAATGGAAAGGGATGGGCAGGAGCAGGAGCAAGAGCAGGAATTGGTGGTTTGAAAGGAAGCAGATATATGGGTTCCCATTGCATAAGGACAAAATCTATGGCGGGGGAGGGGCAGGCAGGGCAGAAGAAGCACAAAATATTAGGGAAGGAAAAAAATAACTAAGAAAGCAAGGTGCTTGAGACGGTAGCACCTTGATCTAGACTACAGGGATGGGGGAAGTGCAGATAGCTCTCCCGCCAAAAAAGCCAAGCAAAGAAGACAGTGGATATTGGCAAGAGTCATACTAGGACATGGCATTTAAGTATCAAAGGGGCTTCTGTTAGCCCTGTCTAAGCAACTCTAAAAGTTTAGAGCTTGTTTTTTGTTTTTAAAGAAACAGTTCACAGTTTTTAATGAATCTGTAAACCAAAAAGCTCCCATTTCAAAATAAAAACAAATCCCAGGTCATGTAGATGTTTACAGTATGACTACGTTTATCTAAGCAACATATATACATGTTCAGTTTAAGATGTTAACTAAAATTCTGTGACAAACAAGCTTTTTTTAAATACCAACAACATTATAGAGTTAATGCCGAGTCCTAAGGATAATCTAGTAGTCACTAAGCTTTTCTTAAGTCTTCACTTCAGAGGCTGTTATTTCTAGTTCAAGTAAGCAAGCAGAATCGTTCATATGCTCGAACTTGGAATCTTGATTACTACCATATCAGGTGGCTCGCAAAACAAGAAGTCAACCATATTAAGAATGTTTTAAAGTGAACAACTTGCAAACCCTAGAGATGGATAAACCCTCAGAAGGCATTAACGACCATAGAAACTGCACAGGCTACTCTTCTGAAATGAGATCTCTCAAAGCAGTATAGTTCAAAATAAAAGATTTTAAATTAAAATTGGCATAGGTACAATTTCCCCACCAATTTGCGTGTGTCAAGCATTTAGTGAACTTTTCCACTTCAAAAAGTGAAATAGAAAACTGGATACCATATTTAATTAATTACAGAGCCTTCAACTCAGGGACAATATCTCTGCTGACCAGAGCCAGTTGACAGGGGAAATGAATTTGCGGCTCATCTTCTGCTCTGTCTTCTGTTCCTTGATTCAAATTTAAGAATGTTCATTTCACTTTTGGTTTTGTCACTTTTGCCTGTGGGGGTTTGGGCCTGCTGACCCTCCCCACTTGAAGAGGCAGCCTGCTGTTCTGCTTCTTTCTGCTTTAACACTATCCAATCAAATGCATAGTCATATTGGTAATTCAGCTTCCTGAAAAGCATGTGGAACAGCTGCCTCAGGGTACCTGTAATCCGGGGCTTCCTCAAAGGACAGCCCGCGACAGTGCTTTAAGTACATGGCAAATTCTGCAGGAAACCCCTTACATAAAACATCAACAGGTGTGGTCATCTTCATTTCACTAATCTG
The DNA here is from genome assembly GCF_003369695.1 of Bos indicus x Bos taurus. NCBI lineage: Eukaryota > Metazoa > Chordata > Mammalia > Artiodactyla > Bovidae > Bos > Bos indicus x Bos taurus. Next base: position 58,025,685 of record NC_040105.1, on the reverse strand, counting down.
TTCACATTTTTGCTTCATTGTTGCAGCCTTTAGGCCTTGCCATGGCAGGCTGCCTCTATTAAAATACATCAAAACATGTCCCTATTGATTCCATGTCATCTCGGCGACTCTGTTCAATACCAATATGGGCACTGATACTAGCAAAGGAAGAGTGCCAGTGAGACTTTTACCGGATCTGTAGGGTATGTGTTGCCCTGTTCTGTTGTCTCTGTACTTCTTGGCCAAACCAAAATCAATAAGGAATAACTCCTTCCACTGCTGCCCAGTACCCATTAGGAAGTTTTCTGTTTAATGTCTCTGTGTATAAGATTCTGTGTATTGCACATATTCGATTCTACTGATCATCTGATCAGCTAACATAAGTACAGTTTTCATTGAGAACCTTCTTGAACAGAAATTGAAGAGATCTTCAAGGCTGGGTCCCAGAAGATCCATGACTAGCACATTATAGTCTGTTTCCTGACCATACCACCGTATCTGGGGGATGCCAACCCCACCTTGAAGAATATTATAGAGTTCCTTCTCATATAACAACCGCGGCTGCCTGGTATTCTGCGATTCTAATTTTACTGCCACCTGCTCGTGGTTGGTGAGGTCTATCGCCAAATGAACGTGCCCAAAGGAGCCAGAACCGATCTCCCGTACCAGTTTATATCTCCCTCCGACCAAGGACATCGGCCTTGGTCCACTGCTGCTCGCCATCCTGAGAGGACAAAGATGGGGTTGGGGTTAAGCTCTGACACCTCTAAGGGACGATGGACGCCCCTAGGGCTCGTCCACGGAGCCAAGGTTGTGAAGGCAGGTAGGTTTTGAACAGAAAACGCTGGCTGTTTCTCAGCGTCACAGGGCCCAGAATCGGCCAAGGGGAACCTGACCGCCGCTACTGTCGGGTTTCTTTTCACCAGCCCCACAGACTGTTGAGGGGGTTCTTACCGTTAGCAGGCTGAGCCTCTGGCTTCTGGCTTCCCGTTAACGGCCTCGCCTTCACGGCGACTTCGGGGGCTGGTACAGGGGAGCCGTGAAAGTTATGGCGGCGATACCGCTACCCACCACTGCCGCCGGCTCCCGCCAGGAAGGACCCCTGGTCACTCCGCCGACGCTGCCATCTTGTTACAATGGCTGCAGCCAACACAAAATTGCCCGGGTTCCAGGAAGGCGCTTCGTAGACGCAGAGAACTCTGGGAAGGGAATCACGGGCGCTCTTAGAACGTTCAAGACAGATTATCTGCAGAGCCTTTCAAAGGCATCAGCCTGTCCTAGAAAAACAGATCTACTCCACGTCCCCCATCTACTCATGTCACACATCTGAGCAGCTCTGATGTGGGGTTTCCTCCTCACAACGTCCAGGGGCCCTCTCCTTGCTCCAGCTTGAAGATGACCTCTGGTTTGGGAACTTGGTTCCTGTGAACAGGACACGATACAGGATGGGTCCAGTTAATTGGGTTTAGGCCTTTTCAACCACGCTTTCTATTTGCTCTTCAGGAAAGTAATCCCATTTCCCTGGGAATAGAGTAATAATCACAGAAGTGTAAAAGGACTGAAGTATCTCGGGCAAATCAAAAAGATGACACCATTACACACTTCAGATGCCCCAAAGCATTCAGCAGCTGAGAATGGAAGCAGCGTCTCTGAGGCCCCCTGGCAAGGGGCACAGGGCAGCTGTGCTTACTCACCCACTGCGCACAGTTGGCTGTAGGTCTCCAGTGTCACATCCTGGTACAGGGCACCTCTGTACAGGGTCCACGTGCGGCCACTCCTCCCTGCTCAAGTCCACAGGGACGTCCTCGAACGACCCCTGTTACAATACAGTCCCATTCAGGTGACATGGTCAGCACCGGGGGCTGGATGGAAGAGAAACTAGGAAGTTAGTTGTCTTTAATGATTTTCGTCAATGATATGCTATGCTTATTAATACCTAGTTATACCTAACATTGTGCAGGGTAAAAATATCTAAAGCTGTTAATTTCTCTTATTCATCATGTGTTAAATTCAATCAGTAAATTATTATTCAGAAATTAAGATGAAATTAGCTTTCTAAATCTTCTAGTTCTTTTAGGAAATACCTAGAATTCATTTCTTTCTTTCTTTGGCCAGTGCTGTGTGCTAATTCGCTCAGTCCCTGTCCGACTCTTTGTAACCCCATGAACTGGAGCCCCGCCAGGCTCCTCTGTCCGTGAGATTCTCCAGGCAAGAAAACTGGAGGTGGGTTGCCCTTTCCTTCTCTGGGGGATCTTCTTGACCCGGGATGGAACTCGAGTCTCCAGCATCGGCCGGAGGAATCTTTACCACTAGCGTCACCTGGGAAGGGTATCTGAGACCTCAGCAAAAACACAGTTATGCCTATTTCTCCCACCTGTTTCTCTGAGGCAAGCTAGACTTTTTCTGTCAAGCACCTACAAATTTCTCCAGCCTCTACCCGCTGCCCAATTCCAAAGTCACTTCATGTCTTTTTAGGTGTTTCTTATAATAGCACTCCACTCCCAAGTACAGAAAGCCGTTTCCTAGGACTGTTGTAACAAAGTATCACAAACCGTGTGGCTCAGAACAATAAGAATTCTTGCCTTGCAGTTCTGAGGGCCAGAAGTCTAAAACCAAGGTGTCAACCAGGTCATGCTCTTGTTGAAGGTGCTAGGGAGGGATGTGTTCCATGCCCTCTCCTGGTTCTGGTGGCCTCAGGCATCTCTTGTCCTATAGACGCATCACTCCAATCACACGGTCATCTACTCCTTGTGTGCCTCCACACGGTCTCTCTTGTGTGTTTGTGTGTCTCTGTGTCTGCACTTCCCTTTTTTGTAAGAAAGCCAGGCATATTGGATTAGGGCCCACCTAACGACCTTCGTTCTAGATTGATTACTTCTGGAAAGACCCGACAGGTTCCTGCTGTGAGCTGTGTGCTATGCCGGGATTCGTGGTCTCTGGAGGAGAGGAATTCGATCCAGGGCAAAGAGACGAGGCTTCCCCACTGGAACCTTTTGGGTAACAGAATTTTATTAAAATATAAGAGAGAGAGAGAGAGAGGAGAGAGGAGAGAGAGAAAGCTGCTGACATGGACATCAGAAAGGGGGCAGAAAGAATGCCCCCTTGCTAGTTTCTGGCAAGGTGTTTTATGTCTGTTAGCAAGCTTATTAATCAGATAAGAGATGACACCTCAAGGCTGAGGGAGTTTCACCAGGCCCCTCTCCCACAATATGCATTTTGAGATAGGATGGACCAAGGTGTGTCATCCCCCGGCCATAAAACAATTGACATGAATACTGGTTTCTTGAGCCATTATCAGCCCAAGGGTTGAGAAAAGAAAAAAAAAAAAAAAGTAGTTAGTCTTAGGCAGAAACCATTTGAAGAAAGGCAGGTTCCAAAGCAAATACATGGTTTCATTAACATAGCTTAAGAAAACTTTTCTGTAAGAAAAACATATTGGTTAGCTCAAGGCAGAACTAGGTGTCGTCAACACATATAGAGAAGAAAAAAAAAAAAAAAAAGTCTGCCACTTACAGTTTATTTTCTCCTGCTGCTCTGGGACTTCTGGCCTTCCTCCCTGTTACCATCTCAGGCCCTATTTTTAATTAAGGTCACATTCAGAAATAGTGGGGGTTAGGACGTCAACATATTTTCTTGGATGGACACAATTTTACTCATAACAGAGTCCTCAGGAAGGAGGAAAAGAGAGAACAGGCTCCATCTTGAAAGCAGGACTCCATCTTGGGCCGGACTGTGGACTTTGAGCTGTATGCGCAGTATCTATGGAAACAACATACCAACTGGAAAACCAGGCCCCCTGGATGGAAGAGCCCCAGGGCTTGTACCTAGACTCTCTGTTGCCTGAAAGAATACCCTAATTATCTGTGTAACCGAATAGAATCATAAATTCTATTATGCTTATTGGGGTATGACCTCAGGCCTATTGATAATTGTCCACTGTTAACTACCTAGGCTTAAGGCATATGAATCATGGGTTAACTTTGATTGTATCTTTCTTTTCCTTTGTTCTGAAGAAGGAATTCATAGGGCCTGGACTCCACGTTAGGCCTGTTCATGCTGATCACGCTAGGCTGCCTTTCCAATGGACTCTGAACTCTGTGTTTAGTGCCTATGAAAACAACAACAGAAGGGTAAGACCCCCTCCAGACAGGGGAACCTTGAAGATCGTATCTGGGTTACTCATCACCTAAGAGAAAACATACACTGATCACCCCTTCCTCCAGACAGGCCATAAATTTTTCTGTATCCATCTGAGTGTAACCTCGGGTTTATGATTATGGCTAATTGTTTGACTGTTTGAGCACATGAGCACATAGCACGTGAATGGTGGGATTATTGGGATTGTATTTTCCTTGGTTTATGTAAGTCTCAAGGAATCTGGGGTGGTGGGTTTCAGACACGTACACATGGGGTATAAAAGATTTTCACAAGTGCTGGTCGGGGGTCCTTGGCTAAGAGGAGACTCTGCCTTGGGCCTGCCGGTTGTAATAAACTGCACTCCACTATCTGCATTGTCCTTCTGAGTGAGTTTTGTTTCCCAGAACGTGTGGGTACAACACTTGGTGCATTGGCCAGGAAACTCTTCACTTTGAGGAGACAGTCTCATTTGAGGCCACCCTGAGGCTTTGTGGCTTGAATCTCCTAGAGGGGGGAAGGAGCCTTGCCCCTCTGGAAGAATTCAGCCTTTCAACGCCTGGTTTCTTCGCTTTGGCAGGTAGTGAAGGGCGGCAAGGGAACTGAGTGCTCAGGTGAGAGGAACCCACCCGGCAGGGTGGAAGAGGGGGCCTGATCACCCCCCCTGGGAGGCCACTAGAAGGGGCACGGACCCACAGGGGCCTGGAATAGGCAGGCAGCAGCGATTGCTTGGTACACAGGTCGACGAGCGTGCTACGGTTTAGGAAGGAAATTTGTGAAGGTCATTTAGGAGGTGTGTCCACGCTGTCTCAGGAAAATTATTACCAGCGACCGCCAGGGGATTTTTAGGATAGGAAAACTTTTCCTTGTATGCTCGTATTCTGCCCTCCCCCAGGAGGTGTCCTGTCTGCTTGTGAAATTCTTGACCCCTTGGAATTGTTAGGCTAGAAGGAAGGGGATACATAAGTGAGTATGAATTGCTTTCCTGGAGATGGCCTGGGACATGGGATATTTAACCCATCTGTGTTTTCATCACACCTGATCAAGCCCACCAAGGCAGAATGGACTTTAAGGGAGAACAGTCTTGGATCACGTGGGGTTCTGGTTCGATTGTGCTGACCGGCAGGTGAAGGCACGCTGATCCCCTTCTCCCTCTCTGGCAGGTAAGGCTCTTCTCACCCCAGTTGGGAAGGAGGCAGAATGGCAATTTAAGTGTCATTGAGTGGAACTATCAGAAGTACATAGGGTACTGAGAACTTCGCAGACAGAACAAAAAGGAAAAGTAGAAGAAGGTAAGCAGATGGGAGGAAGTGAATCTAAGGCAACTGTATTGGAGTGCATGATTAAAATTTAAAGAAGGGATTTGAAGGAGACTATGGGGTGAAGATGAAGCCTAACCGCCTCCACATACTCTGTGAGGTCGAATGGGCCCCTATGGGAGTAGGATGGCCACCAGAGAACACCATGAACTTAAAAATAGTGGAAGCAGTCTATACAGTAGTCACAGGAGAGCCAGGACACCTGGATCAATATCCATATATTGACTCATGGCTAGGGTTAGCTCAAGACCCTCCTACTTGGACAAGGCTCTGTATCCAGAAGGGAAAGGGAAAAATATTAATGGCACAAAATTGACTGATGATAAAAAAGGAAATTCTACAGAATTGGACGGGGACGACCTGACCCCTCCCCCATACTGGATAATGACGCGCCTGCCTCCCAGTGCTCCGCCAGGATGGGAGGCCGCCTTAATGCCCGATCCAGGGCCAGGTGAAGTCCTGCAGCAGCCGCTGCTCCTCCGCCAGCTCTCCCCGAGGTCGTAGAGCCGCCACCCTCGGCAGGCTCCTCCAATCCCGGTGACAGACGCCTCTGGCCAACACTTCCAGGATCCAGCTCCAGCCAAACCGCCCAAGCTATACCCGCCTCTCCCGGTGAGTACGGACAAGAAAGGGAGGGAGATGTTGGAATTAAGCAGAGAAGGAAATGGCAACCCACTCCAGTGTTCTTGCCTGGAGAATCCCAGGGATGGGGGAGCCTGGTGGGCTGCCGTCTCTGGGGTCACACAGACTTGGACATGACTGAAGCGACTTAGCAGCACAGCAGCAGCAGCAGCAGCAGCAACAAGGCTAATCGGAGAAGGCAATGGCACCCCACTCCAGTACTCTTGCCTGGAAAATCCCATGGACCGAGGAGCCTGGTAGGCTGTAGTCCATGGGGTCGCTAAGAGTCGGACATGACTGAGCGACTTCACTTTCACTTTTCACTTTCCTGCATTGGAGAAGGAAATGGCAACCCACTCCAGTGTTCTTGCCTGGAGAATCCTAGGGATGGGGGAGCCTGGTGGGCTGCCGTCTATGGGATCACACAGAGTCGGACACGACTGCAGTGACTTAGCAGCGCTCTGCCAGAGAGCCGGAGGGGAACGAAAGAGAACAGACAAGAGATTTACAATGCTAGCTGCTGCTCTGGGAAAGTCTATCTCGGGCCCTCCGGAAAACCTCATCTGCCCCAGGGACAGGAAAGTCCTTCAACCGGTCCCAGCGGAGGCCCCGGGGCCCCATTACAGCCGAACCAGTGTGCCTGGTGCCAAGCTTTTGGCCACTGGAAGAATGAATGCCCTAAGGCAAGGAAGGAAGAGGAAGCTCCCGCAGTTGTGGGGCTTGCTGACCTGGAAATTAAATAGGGCTGCTGGGGCTCAGAGATATCAGGTCCCCAAGAACCCACGGTAGCCTTAAAAGTGGGGGACCAAAACATTGACTTCATGGTGGATACAGGAGCAGAACTGTCGGTAGTAACAAAACCTGTGGCACCACTGTCCAAAAAGACTACCGCTGTAACTGGGGTATCAGGAGAAGAGATGATTAAATCGTTTTGCCAGCCCAGAAAATGTCAGATGGGGGGAGGGGGCACCAAGTGATTCATGAATTCCTCTACATTCCTGAGTGCCCAGTACCCCTGTTGGGAAGCGACTTGCTCTCCAAACTAGGAACACAAGTGACTTTCTCCTCTGAGGAGAGGCCCACCTTCCAGATGGACACTATGACTTACTTGCGCTCTCTCAATACCACCCCAAGATGAGTGGAGGTTGCATGAGCCTCCGAAGGAAGAACCGGTGGGCTGGAAGAGCATGAGAGAGAGCTAACGCAATTATTCCCTGAGGTCTGGGCGGAAGACAACCCCCCTCCCCCCCCCCCCCACCCCAGGCTGGCTAAACATCAAGCACCAGTGATAATAGAACTCAAACCAGGCACCATCCCAGTTAGAAAGTGCCAGTACCCGCTACCAGTAGAGGCCTGGGCCAGCATACTGCCCCACATCAATAGATTGAAGCAGGCATTCTAGTAGAGTGCCAGTCGGCTTGGAATACGCCGATCCTGCCAGTCAAAAAGGAAGGAGGACAGGACTATAGGCCTGTACAAGATCTCAGGCTAGTCCAGACCCTAGTTGGGTCCTATATACTGATGGCACTAGCCTGATAAAACAAGGACAACGGCTGTCAGGTTAGCCAAAGAGAAGGGGCTATCAAGACTGGAAAGGGATGGTGGGAATTGCCAAGTGGCAAATTATTGGTACCGGAGGAGCTGGCACACAATCTGGTAAGTCAAACACACCAAGCGACCCACCTAGGCCATGCTGCCTGCTCACAGGTTAATGCGGCCTCTCGGGTATTCAGACAAAAACCTCTGGATATTTAGCTGAAAGGCACGCTGCCCTTTGAACACCTGGGAGTGGACTTCACTGAAATGAAACCTCACTGACACTACCGTTACCTGCTGGTCATGGTATGTACGTTCTCGGGATGGGTAGAAGCTTTTCCTCCCTGGACTGAAAGAGCATCAGAAGTAGCCCGGTGCCTGCTTAGGGAAATAGTTCCCAGATTTGGACTTCCTACCAGCATTGGTTCAGACAATGACCCAGCTTTTGTAGCTGATTTAGTACAACAAGTAAGCAAAACTTTAAACATCAAATGGAAACTGCACACTGCATATAGGCCCAGAGTTCTGAGATGGTGGAATGAACCAACCGGACATTAAAGAGACTCTCTAAGTGGATCTTAGAGACTGACTGCTCCTGGGTGGACTTGCTCCCGACGGCTCTGCTCAGACTCAGGATGACCCCACGGTCCCAAGGCTATTCTCCATACGAAATTGTGTATGGGAGGCCCCCTCCCATAATAGAACAGGTGTCAACAAATTTGCCTCAGGTAAGGGGGAATAGGATTTCACAGCAGATGGAACTGGGTAAGGTAATAAATCGGGTAACTAAGTTTGTACAAGAAAGGGTGCCGTTCCCCCTTGGGGAACAGATTCATGAGTTTATGCTTGGTGACCAAGTATGGGTCAAAGATTGGAAACATGATTGGCTAGCCCCTTGGTGAAAGGGCCCTTATGTTATTCTAACTACCCTTACTGCAGTTAAGTTGCGGGTATTGTCCCTTGGATCCATCATACGAGGGTGAAGAGAACATACCACGCAGACCCAAAAAAACGCTGAGTGGACTGCACAGAGGGACCCCGCTGACCCTCGAGAGACTATGACCATCCTTAAGAAGAAGGAAAAGAAGATCCTGGATGAGCCCCTTCAGGATGAAGCCACACAATCAACTCCTGCTGCTTGGCCTCATCGACGTGGTTTTGAATTTAACTTCCATTTCAACTCAGGACAATGTTTTCATCTCATGGGCACATTCCTACGTGGACTTCCACAACACTTCCAACTGCTGGGTATGCAGGGCTATGCCTCTGTCAGCGATGGATGGACTTCCTTGGTGGGTGTCACCACTCTGCCAAGAAGATTTTAAACCACTCTGCTCTTTTCTGGGATGACGAAAAGAGACTTTCCTCTCTCTTGTCAATCATAACCTCTCCTTGCTCTCTTGGTGTAAGACCTACAGTCAATAGACTCGGCTCATGGGGTTACATTTGATATAAATGCCAGTGTAACAAAAGCCTAACCTACAACAAGCCCCAGTAAATCTACCTTATTTACATGCTAGGTGGACAAGATCCGTGTTTCAATGGTATGCGTATATTGCTGCCTATTCGTACCCTCTATAGGGACAACAGATATCATGATTAAAGTAGAGGCCTTGACTAATTTCACAAAACGGGCCCTCCTAGATAGAACAAAAGCCATCCAAGCCTTAAATGAAGAGCAAATCCAAATGAGAAAAGCGGTAATTCATAATAGAATGGCTTTGGACATACTCACAGCTGCTCAAGGAGAGACCAGTGCTATAATTAAGGTTGAATGTGGTGTATACATTCCTGACTTATCTGGCAACGTATCGACTGCTTTAGATGACATGAAAAACCAGGTAAAAGCAATGTCAAATGAAAACATTCCTTTCTGGACTTCGGTCCTATCTTGGGTGAAGGGCAATGGGTGGAAAACTATATTTACCACTGTTACAGTTGCCTTGATAGTTTTGCTTTGTGGACCCTGAATTTTACAATGTATAATGAACTTTGTAACCCGAAGGTTGATGTCATTCTCCCAAATTGGCGGTCGGAGAGCCAGGGTGCAATATATCCCTATGAATGATGCTCATAATATGAGTTAAGAGCATCAAGAGGGGGGAATGAAGAAGGAATTCATAGGGCCTGGACTCCATCTTAGGCCTATTCATGCTGATCATGCTCAGCCACCTTTCCAATGGACTCTGAACTCTGTGTTTAGTGCCTGTGAAAACAACAACAGAAGGATAAGACCCCCTCCAGGCAGGGGAACCTTGAAGATCGTATCTGGGTTACTCATCACCTAAGAGAAAACATACACTGATCACCCCTTCCTCCAGACAGGCCATAAATTTTTCTGTATCCATCTGAGTGTAACCTCGGGTTTATTGATTATTGGCTAATTGTTTGACTGTTTGAGCACATGAGCACATAGCACGTGAATGGTGGGATTATTGGGATTGTATTTTCCTTGGTTTATGTAAGTCTCAAGGAATCTGGGGTGGTGGGTTCAGACACGTACACATGGGGTATAAAAGATTTTCACAAGTGCTGGTCGGGGTCCTTGGCTAAGAGGAGACTCTGCCTTGGGCCTGCCGGTGTAATAAACTGCACTCCACTATCTGCATTGTCCTTCTGAGTGAGTTTGTTTCCCAGAACGTGTGGGTACAACACTTGGTGCATTGGCCAGGAAACTCTTCACTTTGAGGAGACAGGTCTCATTTGAGGCCACCCTGAGGCTTTGTGGCTTGAATCTCCTAGAGGGGGGAAGGAGCCTTGCCCCTCTGGAAGAATTCAGCCTTTCAACGCCTGGTTTCTTCGCTTTGGCAGGTAGTGAAGGGCGGCAAGGGAACTGAGTGCTCAGGTGAGGAGGAACCCACCCGGCAGGGTGGAAGAGGGGGCCTGATCACCCCCCCTGGGAGGCACTAGAAGGGGCACGGACCCACAGGGGCCTGGAATAGGCAGGCAGCAGCGATTGCTTGGTACACAGGTCGACGAGCGTGCTACGGTTTAGGAAGGAAATTTGTGAAGGTCATTTAGGAGGTGTGTCCACGCTGTCTCAGGGAAAATTATTACCAGCGACCGCCAGGGGATTTTTAGGATAGGAAACTTTTCCTTGTATGCTCGTATTCTGCCCTCCCCCAGGAGGTGTCCTGTCTGCTGTGAAATTCTTGACCCCTTGGAATTGTTAGGCTAGAAGGAAGGGGATACATAAGTGAGTATGAATTGGCTTTCCTGGAGATGGCCTGGGACATGGGATATTTAACCCATCTGTGTTTTCATCCACACCTGATCAAGCCCACCAAGGCAGAATGGACTTTAAGGGAGAAACAGTCTTGGATCACGTGGGGTTCTGGTTCGATTGTGCTGACCGGCAGGTGAAGGCACGCTGATCCCCCTTCTCCCTCTCTGGCAGGTAAGGCTCTTCTCACCCCAGTTGGGAAGGAGGCAGAATGGCAATTTAAGTGTCATTGAGTGGAACTATCAGAAGTACATAGGGTACTGAGAACTTCGCAGACAGAACAAAAAGGAAAAGTAGAAGAAGGTAAGCAAGATGGGAGGAAGTGAATCTAAGGCAACTGTATTGGAGTGCATGATTAAAATTTAAAGAAGGGATTTGAAGGAGACTATGGGGTGAAGATGAAGCCTAACCGCCTCCACATACTCTGTGAGGTCGAATGGGCCCCTATGGGAGTAGGATGGCCACCAGAGAACACCATGAACTTAAAAATAGTGGAAGCAGTCTATACAGTAGTCACAGGAGAGCCAGGACACCTGGATCAATATCCATATATTGACTCATGGCTAGGGTTAGCTCAAGACCCTCCTACTTGGACAAGGCTCTGTATCCAGAAGGGAAAGGGAAAAATATTAATGGCACAAAAATTGACTGATGATAAAAAAGGAAATTCTACAGAATTTGGACGGGGACGACCTGACCCCTCCCCCATACTGGATAATGACGCGCCTGCCTCCCAGTGCTCCGCCAGGATGGGAGGCCGCCTTAATGCCCGATCCAGGGCCAGGTGAAGTCCTGCAGCAGCCGCTGCTCCTCCGCCAGCTCTCCCCGAGGTCGTAGAGCCGCCACCTCGGCAGGCTCCTCCAATCCCGGTGACAGACGCCTCTGGCCAACACTTCCAGGATCCAGCTCCAGCCAAACCGCCCAAGCTATACCCGCCTCTCCCGGTGAGTACGGACAAGAAAGGGAGGGAGATGTTGGAATTAAGCAGAGAAGGAAATGGCAACCCACTCCAGTGTTCTTGCCTGGAGAATCCCAGGGATGGGGGAGCCTGGTGGGCTGCCGTCTCTGGGGTCACACAGACTTGGACATGACTGAAGCGACTTAGCAGCAGCAGCAGCAGCAGCAGCAGCAACAAGGCTAATCGGAGAAGGCAATGGCACCCCACTCCAGTACTCTTGCCTGGAAAATCCCATGGACCGAGGAGCCTGGTAGGCTGTAGTCCATGGGGTCGCTAAGAGTCGGACATGACTGAGCGACTTCACTTTCACTTTTCACTTTCCTGCATTGGAGAAGGAAATGGCAACCCACTCCAGTGTTCTTGCCTGGAGAATCCTAGGGATGGGGGAGCCTGGTGGGCTGCCGTCTATGGGATCACACAGAGTCGGACACGACTGCAGTGACTTAGCAGCGCTCTGCCAGAGAGCCGGAGGGAACGAAAGAGAACAGACAAGAGATTTACAATGCTAGCTGCTGCTCTGGGAAAGTCTATCTCGGGCCCTCCGGAAAACCTCATCTGCCCCAGGGACAGGAAAGTCCTTCAACCGGTCCCAGCGGAGGCCCCGGGCCCCATTACAGCCGAACCAGTGTGCCTGGTGCCAAGCTTTTGGCCACTGGAAGAATGAATGCCCTAAGGCAAGGAAGGAAGAGGAAGCTCCCGCAGTTGTGGGGCTTGCTGACCTGGAAATTAAATAGGGCTGCTGGGGCTCAGAGATATCAGGTCCCCAAGAACCCACGGTAGCCTTAAAAGTGGGGGACCAAAACATTGACTTCATGGTGGATACAGGAGCAGAACTGTCGGTAGTAACAAAACCTGTGGCACCACTGTCCAAAAAGACTACCGCTGTAACTGGGGTATCAGGAGAAGAGATGATTAAATCGTTTTGCCAGCCCAGAAAATGTCAGATGGGGGGAGGGGGCACCAAGTGATTCATGAATTCCTCTACATTCCTGAGTGCCCAGTACCCCTGTTGGGAAGCGACTTGCTCTCCAAACTAGGAACACAAGTGACTTTCTCCTCTGAGGAGAGGCCCACCTTCCAGATGGACACTATGACTTACTTGCGCTCTCTCAATACCACCCCAAGATGAGTGGAGGTTGCATGAGCCTCCGAAGGAAGAACCGGGTGGGCTGGAAGAGCATGAGAGAGAGCTAACGCAATTATTCCCTGAGGTCTGGGCGGAAGACAACCCCCCTCCCCCCCCCCCCCACCCCAGGCTGGCTAAACATCAAGCACCAGTGATAATAGAACTCAAACCAGGCACCATCCCAGTTAGAAAGTGCCAGTACCCGCTACCAGTAGAGGCCTGGGCCAGCATACTGCCCCACATCAATAGATTGAAGCAGGCATTCTAGTAGAGTGCCAGTCGGCTTGGAATACGCCGATCCTGCCAGTCAAAAAGGAAGGAGGACAGGACTATAGGCCTGTACAAGATCTCAGGCTAGTCCAGACCCTAGTTGGGTCCTATATACTGATGGCACTAGCCTGATAAAACAAGGACAACGGCTGTCAGGTTAGCCAAAGAGGAAGGGGCTATCAAGACTGGAAAGGGATGGTGGGAATTGCCAAGTGGCAAATTATTGGTACCGGAGGAGCTGGCACACAATCTGGTAAGTCAAACACACCAAGCGACCCACCTAGGCCATGCTGCCTGCTCACAGGTTAATGCGGCCTCTCGGGTATTCAGACAAAAACCTCTGGATATTTAGCTGAAAGGCACGCTGCCCTTTGAACACCTGGGAGTGGACTTCACTGAAATGAAACCTCACTGACACTACCGTTACCTGCTGGTCATGGTATGTACGTTCTCGGGATGGGTAGAAGCTTTTCCTCCCTGGACTGAAAGAGCATCAGAAGTAGCCCGGTGCCTGCTTAGGGAAATAGTTCCCAGATTTGGACTTCCTACCAGCATTGGTTCAGACAATGACCCAGCTTTTGTAGCTGATTTAGTACAACAAGTAAGCAAAACTTTAAACATCAAATGGAAACTGCACACTGCATATAGGCCCAGAGTTCTGAGATGGTGGAATGAACCAACCGGACATTAAAGAGACTCTCTAAGTGGATCTTAGAGACTGACTGCTCCTGGGTGGACTTGCTCCCGACGGCTCTGCTCAGACTCAGGATGACCCCACGGTCCCAAGGCTATTCTCCATACGAAATTGTGTATGGGAGGCCCCCTCCCATAATAGAACAGGTGTCAACAAATTTGCCTCAGGTAAGGGGGAATAGGATTTCACAGCAGATGGAACTGGGTAAGGTAATAAATCGGGTAACTAAGTTTGTACAAGAAAGGGTGCCGTTCCCCCTTGGGGAACAGATTCATGAGTTTATGCTTGGTGACCAAGTATGGGTCAAAGATTGGAAACATGATTGGCTAGCCCCTTGGTGAAAGGGCCCTTATGTTATTCTAACTACCCTTACTGCAGTTAAAGTTGCGGGTATTGTCCCTTGGATCCATCATACGAGGGTGAAGAGAACATACCACGCAGACCCAAAAAAACGCTGAGTGGACTGCACAGAGGGACCCCGCTGACCCTCGAGAGACTATGACCATCCTTAAGAAGAAGGAAAAGAAGATCCTGGATGAGCCCCTTCAGGATGAAGCCACACAATCAACTCCTGCTGCTTGGCCTCATCGACGTGGTTTTGAATTTAACTTCCATTTCAACTCAGGACAATGTTTTCATCTCATGGGCACATTCCTACGTGGACTTCCACAACACTTCCAACTGCTGGGTATGCAGGGCTATGCCTCTGTCAGCGATGGATGGACTTCCTTGGTGGGTGTCACCACTCTGCCAAGAAGATTTTAAACCACTCTGCTCTTTTCTGGGATGACGAAAAGAGACTTTCCTCTCTCTTGTCAATCATAACCTCTCCTTGCTCTCTTGGTGTAAGACCTACAGTCAATAGACTCGGCTCATGGGGTTACATTTGATATAAATGCCAGTGTAACAAAAGCCTAACCTACAACAAGCCCCAGTAAATCTACCTTATTTACATGCTAGGTGGACAAGATCCGTGTTTCAATGGTATGCGTATATTGCTGCCTTATTCGTACCCTCTATAGGGACAACAGATATCATGATTAAAGTAGAGGCCTTGACTAATTTCACAAAACGGGCCCTCCTAGATAGAACAAAAGCCATCCAAGCCTTAAATGAAGAGCAAATCCAAATGAGAAAAGCGGTAATTCATAATAGAATGGCTTTGGACATACTCACAGCTGCTCAAGGAGAGACCAGTGCTATAATTAAGGTTGAATGTGGTGTATACATTCCTGACTTATCTGGCAACGTATCGACTGCTTTAGATGACATGAAAAACCAGGTAAAAGCAATGTCAAATGAAAACATTCCTTTCTGGACTTCGGTCCTATCTTGGGTGAAGGGCAATGGGTGGAAAACTATATTTACCACTGTTACAGTTGCCTTGATAGTTTTGCTTTGTGGACCCTGAATTTTACAATGTATAATGAACTTTGTAACCCGAAGGTTGATGTCATTCTCCCAAATTGGCGGTCGGAGAGCCAGGGTGCAATATATCCCTATGAATGATGCTCATAATATGAGTTAAGAGCATCAAGAGGGGGGAATGAAGAAGGAATTCATAGGGCCTGGACTCCATCTTAGGCCTATTCATGCTGATCATGCTCAGCCACCTTTCCAATGGACTCTGAACTCTGTGTTTAGTGCCTGTGAAAACAACAACAGAAGGATAAGACCCCCTCCAGGCAGGGGAACCTTGAAGATCGTATCTGGGTTACTCATCACCTAAGAGAAAACATACACTGATCACCCCTTCCTCCAGACAGGCCATAAATTTTTCTGTATCCATCTGAGTGTAACCTCGGGTTTATTGATTATTGGCTAATTGTTTGACTGTTTGAGCACATGAGCACATAGCACGTGAATGGTGGGATTATTGGGATTGTATTTTCCTTGGTTTATGTAAGTCTCAAGGAATCTGGGGTGGTGGGTTCAGACACGTACACATGGGGTATAAAAGATTTTCACAAGTGCTGGTCGGGGTCCTTGGCTAAGAGGAGACTCTGCCTTGGGCCTGCCGGTGTAATAAACTGCACTCCACTATCTGCATTGTCCTTCTGAGTGAGTTTGTTTCCCAGAACGTGTGGGTACAACACTTGGTGCATTGGCCAGGAAACTCTTCACTTTGAGGAGACAGGTCTCATTTGAGGCCACCCTGAGGCTTTGTGGCTTGAATCTCCTAGAGGGGGGAAGGAGCCTTGCCCCTCTGGAAGAATTCAGCCTTTCAACGCCTGGTTTCTTCGCTTTGGCAGGTAGTGAAGGGCGGCAAGGGAACTGAGTGCTCAGGTGAGGAGGAACCCACCCGGCAGGGTGGAAGAGGGGGCCTGATCACCCCCCCTGGGAGGCACTAGAAGGGGCACGGACCCACAGGGGCCTGGAATAGGCAGGCAGCAGCGATTGCTTGGTACACAGGTCGACGAGCGTGCTACGGTTTAGGAAGGAAATTTGTGAAGGTCATTTAGGAGGTGTGTCCACGCTGTCTCAGGGAAAATTATTACCAGCGACCGCCAGGGGATTTTTAGGATAGGAAACTTTTCCTTGTATGCTCGTATTCTGCCCTCCCCCAGGAGGTGTCCTGTCTGCTGTGAAATTCTTGACCCCTTGGAATTGTTAGGCTAGAAGGAAGGGGATACATAAGTGAGTATGAATTGGCTTTCCTGGAGATGGCCTGGGACATGGGATATTTAACCCATCTGTGTTTTCATCCACACCTGATCAAGCCCACCAAGGCAGAATGGACTTTAAGGGAGAAACAGTCTTGGATCACGTGGGGTTCTGGTTCGATTGTGCTGACCGGCAGGTGAAGGCACGCTGATCCCCCTTCTCCCTCTCTGGCAGGTAAGGCTCTTCTCACCCCAGTTGGGAAGGAGGCAGAATGGCAATTTAAGTGTCATTGAGTGGAACTATCAGAAGTACATAGGGTACTGAGAACTTCGCAGACAGAACAAAAAGGAAAAGTAGAAGAAGGTAAGCAAGATGGGAGGAAGTGAATCTAAGGCAACTGTATTGGAGTGCATGATTAAAATTTAAAGAAGGGATTTGAAGGAGACTATGGGGTGAAGATGAAGCCTAACCGCCTCCACATACTCTGTGAGGTCGAATGGGCCCCTATGGGAGTAGGATGGCCACCAGAGAACACCATGAACTTAAAAATAGTGGAAGCAGTCTATACAGTAGTCACAGGAGAGCCAGGACACCTGGATCAATATCCATATATTGACTCATGGCTAGGGTTAGCTCAAGACCCTCCTACTTGGACAAGGCTCTGTATCCAGAAGGGAAAGGGAAAAATATTAATGGCACAAAAATTGACTGATGATAAAAAAGGAAATTCTACAGAATTTGGACGGGGACGACCTGACCCCTCCCCCATACTGGATAATGACGCGCCTGCCTCCCAGTGCTCCGCCAGGATGGGAGGCCGCCTTAATGCCCGATCCAGGGCCAGGTGAAGTCCTGCAGCAGCCGCTGCTCCTCCGCCAGCTCTCCCCGAGGTCGTAGAGCCGCCACCTCGGCAGGCTCCTCCAATCCCGGTGACAGACGCCTCTGGCCAACACTTCCAGGATCCAGCTCCAGCCAAACCGCCCAAGCTATACCCGCCTCTCCCGGTGAGTACGGACAAGAAAGGGAGGGAGATGTTGGAATTAAGCAGAGAAGGAAATGGCAACCCACTCCAGTGTTCTTGCCTGGAGAATCCCAGGGATGGGGGAGCCTGGTGGGCTGCCGTCTCTGGGGTCACACAGACTTGGACATGACTGAAGCGACTTAGCAGCAGCAGCAGCAGCAGCAGCAGCAACAAGGCTAATCGGAGAAGGCAATGGCACCCCACTCCAGTACTCTTGCCTGGAAAATCCCATGGACCGAGGAGCCTGGTAGGCTGTAGTCCATGGGGTCGCTAAGAGTCGGACATGACTGAGCGACTTCACTTTCACTTTTCACTTTCCTGCATTGGAGAAGGAAATGGCAACCCACTCCAGTGTTCTTGCCTGGAGAATCCTAGGGATGGGGGAGCCTGGTGGGCTGCCGTCTATGGGATCACACAGAGTCGGACACGACTGCAGTGACTTAGCAGCGCTCTGCCAGAGAGCCGGAGGGAACGAAAGAGAACAGACAAGAGATTTACAATGCTAGCTGCTGCTCTGGGAAAGTCTATCTCGGGCCCTCCGGAAAACCTCATCTGCCCCAGGGACAGGAAAGTCCTTCAACCGGTCCCAGCGGAGGCCCCGGGCCCCATTACAGCCGAACCAGTGTGCCTGGTGCCAAGCTTTTGGCCACTGGAAGAATGAATGCCCTAAGGCAAGGAAGGAAGAGGAAGCTCCCGCAGTTGTGGGGCTTGCTGACCTGGAAATTAAATAGGGCTGCTGGGGCTCAGAGATATCAGGTCCCCAAGAACCCACGGTAGCCTTAAAAGTGGGGGACCAAAACATTGACTTCATGGTGGATACAGGAGCAGAACTGTCGGTAGTAACAAAACCTGTGGCACCACTGTCCAAAAGACTACCGCTGTAACTGGGGTATCAGGAGAAGAGATGATTAAATCGTTTTGCCAGCCCAGAAAATGTCAGATGGGGGGAGGGGGCACCAAGTGATTCATGAATTCCTCTACATTCCTGAGTGCCCAGTACCCCTGTTGGGAAGCGACTTGCTCTCCAAACTAGGAACACAAGTGACTTTCTCCTCTGAGGAGAGGCCCACCTTCCAGATGGACACTATGACTTACTTGCGCTCTCTCAATACCACCCCAAGATGAGTGGAGGTTGCATGAGCCTCCGAAGGAAGAACCGGGTGGGCTGGAAGAGCATGAGAGAGAGCTAACGCAATTATTCCCTGAGGTCTGGGCGGAAGACAACCCCCCTCCCCCCCCCCCCCCCCCCACCCCAGGCTGGCTAAACATCAAGCACCAGTGATAATAGAACTCAAACCAGGCACCATCCCAGTTAGAAAGTGCCAGTACCCGCTACCAGTAGAGGCCTGGGCCAGCATACTGCCCCACATCAATAGATTGAAGCAGGCATTCTAGTAGAGTGCCAGTCGGCTTGGAATACGCCGATCCTGCCAGTCAAAAAGGAAGGAGGACAGGACTATAGGCCTGTACAAGATCTCAGGCTAGTCCAGACCCTAGTTGGGTCCTATATACTGATGGCACTAGCCTGATAAAACAAGGACAACGGCTGTCAGGTTAGCCAAAGAGGAAGGGGCTATCAAGACTGGAAAGGGATGGTGGGAATTGCCAAGTGGCAAATTATTGGTACCGGAGGAGCTGGCACACAATCTGGTAAGTCAAACACACCAAGCGACCCACCTAGGCCATGCTGCCTGCTCACAGGTTAATGCGGCCTCTCGGGTATTCAGACAAAAACCTCTGGATATTTAGCTGAAAGGCACGCTGCCCTTTGAACACCTGGGAGTGGACTTCACTGAAATGAAACCTCACTGACACTACCGTTACCTGCTGGTCATGGTATGTACGTTCTCGGGATGGGTAGAAGCTTTTCCTCCCTGGACTGAAAGAGCATCAGAAGTAGCCCGGTGCCTGCTTAGGGAAATAGTTCCCAGATTTGGACTTCCTACCAGCATTGGTTCAGACAATGACCCAGCTTTTGTAGCTGATTTAGTACAACAAGTAAGCAAAACTTTAAACATCAAATGGAAACTGCACACTGCATATAGGCCCAGAGTTCTGAGATGGTGGAATGAACCAACCGGACATTAAAGAGACTCTCTAAGTGGATCTTAGAGACTGACTGCTCCTGGGTGGACTTGCTCCCGACGGCTCTGCTCAGACTCAGGATGACCCCACGGTCCCAAGGCTATTCTCCATACGAAATTGTGTATGGGAGGCCCCCTCCCATAATAGAACAGGTGTCAACAAATTTGCCTCAGGTAAGGGGGAATAGGATTTCACAGCAGATGGAACTGGGTAAGGTAATAAATCGGGTAACTAAGTTTGTACAAGAAAGGGTGCCGTTCCCCCTTGGGGAACAGATTCATGAGTTTATGCTTGGTGACCAAGTATGGGTCAAAGATTGGAAACATGATTGGCTAGCCCCTTGGTGAAAGGGCCCTTATGTTATTCTAACTACCCTTACTGCAGTTAAAGTTGCGGGTATTGTCCCTTGGATCCATCATACGAGGGTGAAGAGAACATACCACGCAGACCCAAAAAAACGCTGAGTGGACTGCACAGAGGGACCCCGCTGACCCTCGAGAGACTATGACCATCCTTAAGAAGAAGGAAAAGAAGATCCTGGATGAGCCCCTTCAGGATGAAGCCACACAATCAACTCCTGCTGCTTGGCCTCATCGACGTGGTTTTGAATTTAACTTCCATTTCAACTCAGGACAATGTTTTCATCTCATGGGCACATTCCTACGTGGACTTCCACAACACTTCCAACTGCTGGGTATGCAGGGCTATGCCTCTGTCAGCGATGGATGGACTTCCTTGGTGGGTGTCACCACTCTGCCAAGAAGATTTTAAACCACTCTGCTCTTTTCTGGGATGACGAAAAGAGACTTTCCTCTCTCTTGTCAATCATAACCTCTCCTTGCTCTCTTGGTGTAAGACCTACAGTCAATAGACTCGGCTCATGGGGTTACATTTGATATAAATGCCAGTGTAACAAAAGCCTAACCTACAACAAGCCCCAGTAAATCTACCTTATTTACATGCTAGGTGGACAAGATCCGTGTTTCAATGGTATGCGTATATTGCTGCCTTATTCGTACCCTCTATAGGGACAACAGATATCATGATTAAAGTAGAGGCCTTGACTAATTTCACAAAACGGGCCCTCCTAGATAGAACAAAAGCCATCCAAGCCTTAAATGAAGAGCAAATCCAAATGAGAAAAGCGGTAATTCATAATAGAATGGCTTTGGACATACTCACAGCTGCTCAAGGAGAGACCAGTGCTATAATTAAGGTTGAATGTGGTGTATACATTCCTGACTTATCTGGCAACGTATCGACTGCTTTAGATGACATGAAAAACCAGGTAAAAGCAATGTCAAATGAAAACATTCCTTTCTGGACTTCGGTCCTATCTTGGGTGAAGGGCAATGGGTGGAAAACTATATTTACCACTGTTACAGTTGCCTTGATAGTTTTGCTTTGTGGACCCTGAATTTTACAATGTATAATGAACTTTGTAACCCGAAGGTTGATGTCATTCTCCCAAATTGGCGGTCGGAGAGCCAGGGTGCAATATATCCCTATGAATGATGCTCATAATATGAGTTAAGAGCATCAAGAGGGGGGAATGAAGAAGGAATTCATAGGGCCTGGACTCCATCTTAGGCCTATTCATGCTGATCATGCTCAGCCACCTTTCCAATGGACTCTGAACTCTGTGTTTAGTGCCTGTGAAAACAACAACAGAAGGATAAGACCCCCTCCAGGCAGGGGAACCTTGAAGATCGTATCTGGGTTACTCATCACCTAAGAGAAAACATACACTGATCACCCCTTCCTCCAGACAGGCCATAAATTTTTCTGTATCCATCTGAGTGTAACCTCGGGTTTATTGATTATTGGCTAATTGTTTGACTGTTTGAGCACATGAGCACATAGCACGTGAATGGTGGGATTATTGGGATTGTATTTTCCTTGGTTTATGTAAGTCTCAAGGAATCTGGGGTGGTGGGTTCAGACACGTACACATGGGGTATAAAAGATTTTCACAAGTGCTGGTCGGGGTCCTTGGCTAAGAGGAGACTCTGCCTTGGGCCTGCCGGTGTAATAAACTGCACTCCACTATCTGCATTGTCCTTCTGAGTGAGTTTGTTTCCCAGAACGTGTGGGTACAACACTTGGTGCATTGGCCAGGAAACTCTTCACTTTGAGGAGACAGGTCTCATTTGAGGCCACCCTGAGGCTTTGTGGCTTGAATCTCCTAGAGGGGGGAAGGAGCCTTGCCCCTCTGGAAGAATTCAGCCTTTCAACGCCTGGTTTCTTCGCTTTGGCAGGTAGTGAAGGGCGGCAAGGGAACTGAGTGCTCAGGTGAGGAGGAACCCACCCGGCAGGGTGGAAGAGGGGGCCTGATCACCCCCCTGGGAGGCACTAGAAGGGGCACGGACCCACAGGGGCCTGGAATAGGCAGGCAGCAGCGATTGCTTGGTACACAGGTCGACGAGCGTGCTACGGTTTAGGAAGGAAATTTGTGAAGGTCATTTAGGAGGTGTGTCCACGCTGTCTCAGGGAAAATTATTACCAGCGACCGCCAGGGGATTTTTAGGATAGGAAACTTTTCCTTGTATGCTCGTATTCTGCCCTCCCCCAGGAGGTGTCCTGTCTGCTGTGAAATTCTTGACCCCTTGGAATTGTTAGGCTAGAAGGAAGGGGATACATAAGTGAGTATGAATTGGCTTTCCTGGAGATGGCCTGGGACATGGGATATTTAACCCATCTGTGTTTTCATCCACACCTGATCAAGCCCACCAAGGCAGAATGGACTTTAAGGGAGAAACAGTCTTGGATCACGTGGGGTTCTGGTTCGATTGTGCTGACCGGCAGGTGAAGGCACGCTGATCCCCCTTCTCCCTCTCTGGCAGGTAAGGCTCTTCTCACCCCAGTTGGGAAGGAGGCAGAATGGCAATTTAAGTGTCATTGAGTGGAACTATCAGAAGTACATAGGGTACTGAGAACTTCGCAGACAGAACAAAAAGGAAAAGTAGAAGAAGGTAAGCAAGATGGGAGGAAGTGAATCTAAGGCAACTGTATTGGAGTGCATGATTAAAATTTAAAGAAGGGATTTGAAGGAGACTATGGGGTGAAGATGAAGCCTAACCGCCTCCACATACTCTGTGAGGTCGAATGGGCCCCTATGGGAGTAGGATGGCCACCAGAGAACACCATGAACTTAAAAATAGTGGAAGCAGTCTATACAGTAGTCACAGGAGAGCCAGGACACCTGGATCAATATCCATATATTGACTCATGGCTAGGGTTAGCTCAAGACCCTCCTACTTGGACAAGGCTCTGTATCCAGAAGGGAAAGGGAAAAATATTAATGGCACAAAAATTGACTGATGATAAAAAAGGAAATTCTACAGAATTTGGACGGGGACGACCTGACCCCTCCCCCATACTGGATAATGACGCGCCTGCCTCCCAGTGCTCCGCCAGGATGGGAGGCCGCCTTAATGCCCGATCCAGGGCCAGGTGAAGTCCTGCAGCAGCCGCTGCTCCTCCGCCAGCTCTCCCCGAGGTCGTAGAGCCGCCACCTCGGCAGGCTCCTCCAATCCCGGTGACAGACGCCTCTGGCCAACACTTCCAGGATCCAGCTCCAGCCAAACCGCCCAAGCTATACCCGCCTCTCCCGGTGAGTACGGACAAGAAAGGGAGGGAGATGTTGGAATTAAGCAGAGAAGGAAATGGCAACCCACTCCAGTGTTCTTGCCTGGAGAATCCCAGGGATGGGGGAGCCTGGTGGGCTGCCGTCTCTGGGGTCACACAGACTTGGACATGACTGAAGCGACTTAGCAGCAGCAGCAGCAGCAGCAGCAGCAACAAGGCTAATCGGAGAAGGCAATGGCACCCCACTCCAGTACTCTTGCCTGGAAAATCCCATGGACCGAGGAGCCTGGTAGGCTGTAGTCCATGGGGTCGCTAAGAGTCGGACATGACTGAGCGACTTCACTTTCACTTTTCACTTTCCTGCATTGGAGAAGGAAATGGCAACCCACTCCAGTGTTCTTGCCTGGAGAATCCTAGGGATGGGGGAGCCTGGTGGGCTGCCGTCTATGGGATCACACAGAGTCGGACACGACTGCAGTGACTTAGCAGCGCTCTGCCAGAGAGCCGGAGGGAACGAAAGAGAACAGACAAGAGATTTACAATGCTAGCTGCTGCTCTGGGAAAGTCTATCTCGGGCCCTCCGGAAAACCTCATCTGCCCCAGGGACAGGAAAGTCCTTCAACCGGTCCCAGCGGAGGCCCCGGGCCCCATTACAGCCGAACCAGTGTGCCTGGTGCCAAGCTTTTGGCCACTGGAAGAATGAATGCCCTAAGGCAAGGAAGGAAGAGGAAGCTCCCGCAGTTGTGGGGCTTGCTGACCTGGAAATTAAATAGGGCTGCTGGGGCTCAGAGATATCAGGTCCCCAAGAACCCACGGTAGCCTTAAAAGTGGGGGACCAAAACATTGACTTCATGGTGGATACAGGAGCAGAACTGTCGGTAGTAACAAAACCTGTGGCACCACTGTCCAAAAAGACTACCGCTGTAACTGGGGTATCAGGAGAAGAGATGATTAAATCGTTTTGCCAGCCCAGAAAATGTCAGATGGGGGGAGGGGGCACCAAGTGATTCATGAATTCCTCTACATTCCTGAGTGCCCAGTACCCCTGTTGGGAAGCGACTTGCTCTCCAAACTAGGAACACAAGTGACTTTCTCCTCTGAGGAGAGGCCCACCTTCCAGATGGACACTATGACTTACTTGCGCTCTCTCAATACCACCCCAAGATGAGTGGAGGTTGCATGAGCCTCCGAAGGAAGAACCGGGTGGGCTGGAAGAGCATGAGAGAGAGCTAACGCAATTATTCCCTGAGGTCTGGGCGGAAGACAACCCCCCTCCCCCCCCCCCACCCCAGGCTGGCTAAACATCAAGCACCAGTGATAATAGAACTCAAACCAGGCACCATCCCAGTTAGAAAGTGCCAGTACCCGCTACCAGTAGAGGCCTGGGCCAGCATACTGCCCCACATCAATAGATTGAAGCAGGCATTCTAGTAGAGTGCCAGTCGGCTTGGAATACGCCGATCCTGCCAGTCAAAAAGGAAGGAGGACAGGACTATAGGCCTGTACAAGATCTCAGGCTAGTCCAGACCCTAGTTGGGTCCTATATACTGATGGCACTAGCCTGATAAAACAAGGACAACGGCTGTCAGGTTAGCCAAAGAGGAAGGGGCTATCAAGACTGGAAAGGGATGGTGGGAATTGCCAAGTGGCAAATTATTGGTACCGGAGGAGCTGGCACACAATCTGGTAAGTCAAACACACCAAGCGACCCACCTAGGCCATGCTGCCTGCTCACAGGTTAATGCGGCCTCTCGGGTATTCAGACAAAAACCTCTGGATATTTAGCTGAAAGGCACGCTGCCCTTTGAACACCTGGGAGTGGACTTCACTGAAATGAAACCTCACTGACACTACCGTTACCTGCTGGTCATGGTATGTACGTTCTCGGGATGGGTAGAAGCTTTTCCTCCCTGGACTGAAAGAGCATCAGAAGTAGCCCGGTGCCTGCTTAGGGAAATAGTTCCCAGATTTGGACTTCCTACCAGCATTGGTTCAGACAATGACCCAGCTTTTGTAGCTGATTTAGTACAACAAGTAAGCAAAACTTTAAACATCAAATGGAAACTGCACACTGCATATAGGCCCAGAGTTCTGAGATGGTGGAATGAACCAACCGGACATTAAAGAGACTCTCTAAGTGGATCTTAGAGACTGACTGCTCCTGGGTGGACTTGCTCCCGACGGCTCTGCTCAGACTCAGGATGACCCCACGGTCCCAAGGCTATTCTCCATACGAAATTGTGTATGGGAGGCCCCCTCCCATAATAGAACAGGTGTCAACAAATTTGCCTCAGGTAAGGGGGAATAGGATTTCACAGCAGATGGAACTGGGTAAGGTAATAAATCGGGTAACTAAGTTTGTACAAGAAAGGGTGCCGTTCCCCCTTGGGGAACAGATTCATGAGTTTATGCTTGGTGACCAAGTATGGGTCAAAGATTGGAAACATGATTGGCTAGCCCCTTGGTGAAAGGGCCCTTATGTTATTCTAACTACCCTTACTGCAGTTAAAGTTGCGGGTATTGTCCCTTGGATCCATCATACGAGGGTGAAGAGAACATACCACGCAGACCCAAAAAAACGCTGAGTGGACTGCACAGAGGGACCCCGCTGACCCTCGAGAGACTATGACCATCCTTAAGAAGAAGGAAAAGAAGATCCTGGATGAGCCCCTTCAGGATGAAGCCACACAATCAACTCCTGCTGCTTGGCCTCATCGACGTGGTTTTGAATTTAACTTCCATTTCAACTCAGGACAATGTTTTCATCTCATGGGCACATTCCTACGTGGACTTCCACAACACTTCCAACTGCTGGGTATGCAGGGCTATGCCTCTGTCAGCGATGGATGGACTTCCTTGGTGGGTGTCACCACTCTGCCAAGAAGATTTTAAACCACTCTGCTCTTTTCTGGGATGACGAAAAGAGACTTTCCTCTCTCTTGTCAATCATAACCTCTCCTTGCTCTCTTGGTGTAAGACCTACAGTCAATAGACTCGGCTCATGGGGTTACATTTGATATAAATGCCAGTGTAACAAAAGCCTAACCTACAACAAGCCCCAGTAAATCTACCTTATTTACATGCTAGGTGGACAAGATCCGTGTTTCAATGGTATGCGTATATTGCTGCCTTATTCGTACCCTCTATAGGGACAACAGATATCATGATTAAAGTAGAGGCCTTGACTAATTTCACAAAACGGGCCCTCCTAGATAGAACAAAAGCCATCCAAGCCTTAAATGAAGAGCAAATCCAAATGAGAAAAGCGGTAATTCATAATAGAATGGCTTTGGACATACTCACAGCTGCTCAAGGAGAGACCAGTGCTATAATTAAGGTTGAATGTGGTGTATACATTCCTGACTTATCTGGCAACGTATCGACTGCTTTAGATGACATGAAAAACCAGGTAAAAGCAATGTCAAATGAAAACATTCCTTTCTGGACTTCGGTCCTATCTTGGGTGAAGGGCAATGGGTGGAAAACTATATTTACCACTGTTACAGTTGCCTTGATAGTTTTGCTTTGTGGACCCTGAATTTTACAATGTATAATGAACTTTGTAACCCGAAGGTTGATGTCATTCTCCCAAATTGGCGGTCGGAGAGCCAGGGTGCAATATATCCCTATGAATGATGCTCATAATATGAGTTAAGAGCATCAAGAGGGGGGAATGAAGAAGGAATTCATAGGGCCTGGACTCCATCTTAGGCCTATTCATGCTGATCATGCTCAGCCACCTTTCCAATGGACTCTGAACTCTGTGTTTAGTGCCTGTGAAAACAACAACAGAAGGATAAGACCCCCTTCAGGCAGGGGAGCCTTGAAGATCGTATCTGGGTTACTCATCACCTAAGAGAAAACATACACTGATCACCCCTTCCTCCAGACAGGCCATAAATTTTTCTGTATCTATCGGAGTGTAACCTTGGGTTTATTGAGTATCGGCTAATTGTTTGACTGTTTGAGCACATGAGCGCATAGCACGTGAATGGTGGGGTTATTGGGATTGCATTTTCCTTGGTTTATGTAAGTCTCAAGGAATTTGGGGTGGTGGGTTCAGACACGTACACATGGGAATAAAAGATTTTCACAAATGCTGGTCGGGGTCCTTGGCTAAGAGGAGACTCTGCCTTGGGCCTGCCGGTGTAATAAACTGCACTCCACTATCTGCGTTGTCCTTCTGAGTGAGTTTGTTTCCCAGAACGCGTGGCTACAACACTCATAGAGTCACAGGGTAGCTGTGCATACCCAGTGAGAGGAGGTGGCTGTAGTTTTCAGCGTCATGTCCTGGTACAGGAACCTCTGAGCAGAGTCCAGGTGCTGCCACTCCTCTCTTCTGAAGTCCACGGTCATGTCCTCAAAGGACACTGACACCTGTAAACACAGCCCCATTTGGGGTGACCAGGTCAGCACAGGGGGATAAGGGAAAGATAGGAAATTGTTTTTAGTGATTTTTACCATAATACCCATAGGCTATGCCTTTCAGAGGCCTACTTACACGTAATGCATAGAATGAAAATATCTAGTCATAAATTTCTGCCACCCATTGTACATAACAGTCGTTCGTTTTTAAAAATTATACTTTTTATTTGCTATCTATTTTATACATAGTAGTGTGTATACCTGACTCAGTTTGCTGTAGAGCAGAAACTAACACAGCAGTGCAAACCAACTATACTCCAATAATAAATAAATAAACAGTGTGATTGAAAGGGGGGAAAATAATCATTTTGTCCAGGATTTGAAGTTTGTTCTACTTTGTTGCTCATGTTCATGGGAAATTTGTGTTTTATTCGTTTTTGAAGGAGGCATGTATACTTTATTAAAATGTATTTATTTATATATCCTTGGCTGTGCTGGGTCTTTGTTCCTGTGCATGGGCTTTCTCTAGTTGTGGCAAGCGGGGGCTACCATCTAGGTGTGGTGCGAGGGCGTCTCATTGCAGTGGCTTCTCTCATTGCAGAACACAGGCTCTGGAGCACACAGGCTTCAGTGGTTGGGGTGCACAGGCTCAGCAGTTTGGCTCCCGGGCTCTAGAGCGCAGCCTCAGTAGTTTTATCGCACAGGGTCACTTGAACGAGCGGCCCCTGCCTTGACAAGCGGACTCTTAACCATCGGATCAGCAAGAAAACTCAGCATCTACACTTTTTTTCCCTCAATTTACATAGCTCCCTCTACTGCTGCTTTCATTTAGTCTTCAAAAATACAGGCATTTTCTCTTGACGCCTTCCTTCTGGGTCAATTTTAACTTAATTCCATACTTGTCGGAAAACGTACTCTGTCTGATTTCAACATATGGTCTATCTAGAAGAATGTTTCATGTGTCCCCAGAAAAGAATGTGTGTTCAGCCAAGGATGGGTGCGGTGTTCTCTAATATAGAAGTCAACTTGGTCACTTTACTCATTTGTCCTCCACTTGTTCAACCAGTTCTTTGTCGACTTTTTGGTGAAAATGGAAACAGAGATGTTAGAAATTTATATTGCTATGCAAAGGAACTAGAATACACAAAGCAGAGATTAGCATGGAGGATTTCTATTATGTAATGTTAAGACTTACTGTAACGCTACAGTAATTCAGACAGTGTGGTATGGATGTAAGTACAGACACACATATTAATGAAACAGAATAGAGGGTCTAAAAAACGGATTTGCACACATATGGACAACTGTTTTATGAAAAAAGTGACAAAGTACTTCAATGGGGAAAAGGAAAGCCTGTTTTAAAAACTGTGCTGGAACAAATAGATAAACATTTTGGAGGAGAAAGCAAACCGTGATCCACACCACACACCATATACAAAAATTAACTTAAGTGTTCTCACCGCACACACAAACACACACACCCACACACAAAGTAACTCTGTGAGGTGAAGAATGTGCTGACGAACTTGACTGTGGTATGAAAACAGACATACAGATCAATGGGACGGAGGAGAAAATCCAGAAATAAACCCACACATTGATGGTCAATTGATTTTTACCAAAGGAGCCAAGAATATGAAAAGGGAAAGGACAGTCTCTTCAATTAATGGTTTGGCAAAACTGGACAGCCACATGCAATAGAATGAAACTGGAGCGCTCTCTTACACCACACATCAAAGTTAACTGAAAATGGATTAAAGACTTGACCATAAGACCCCAAACCATACAACTTCTGATGAAACCAAAGGTGGTAAGCTCCTAGACGTAACTGGTGGAGATAAATTATTGGATTTGACACCAATATCAAAGGCAACGAAAGCAAAAATAAACGAGTGGGAATATACCAAACTAAAAAGTTTATGCACAGCAATTGAGACCTTCCACAAAATGACAAGGCAGCTTACTGAATGGGAAAAATATTTGCAAATTGTATGTCTGATATGTGGTTAAAATCCAAAATATGTGGGGCTTCCCTGATGATTCAGATGACAAAGAGTCTGCCCGCAATGCAGGACACCCTGCTTAGATCCCTGGGTCGGGAAGATCCCCTGGAGAAGGAAATGGATTTAAGGAAATAGAATTCAAATCCACAGATTTAAAATCTGTGCCTTGGGTTGACAACACTTCAACACACCAAGAGAGATAACCAGGCATTCTGTGCCATCTGGGGGGATGAATTAACAAGCATTCAATACCACTTCTGAAGTACATTTGACTAAAATTCGAATCTGTTTTGATCAAGCCTCTAAAATTCTCAGTTCATATTAACGTATGGACATGGGAACTATGAAATAACACCACAAGAATACAATTAGGAAATTCCAAAAGGTGGAACATAGTTCACGGCAAATGGCCAGGTTGCTTCAACAAAAACATAGCCAGGGGTAGAGCCCATTATATCAGTTCCGGATTAAAAGGGACTTGAGAGATTATTGGGAGACTATCCTCCACAAATCTCATATTTCTGTATATCTTTCAAGCAGACCAAAGATTGCCTTTTTTCCAAACTATCTTTTTGAATATTTATATAGTGAACAGCCTCAAAAGATAGAGCCTCCCTCTCCAGAGCAAAGGGCAAGTTACACTGGAAATTATGCTCAAGACACTTCTTCCTCAAGGCAAGGATCAGGCAGGCTTACTAGCCTTTATGAAAGAGTCGACACCCATAAGCTAGGGGTGCTTCACCTATAACGGAACCTACTGCACACGCAGGATTTATCTGGCCTTCTGCAACACCCTGTGGGGACTGAGGCTTAGGGAACTCGTGGAAATGTTGATACTCTGGCTGCCACTAACGCTGTGAGTATTCCAGTCCTTTGTCTCTCACCCAGGAGACTCATGTTTTCTACCAGCAGGCATAACACCATGGCCAGCTAACTCGTTAGCTTTCACGGAGGATAAAATAGTAGACCCTATGCCTCAACTACGGAAGCCCACACACCTAGAGCCTGTTTTGGCAACAAAAGAAGCCTCCACGGTAAGTCCGCACACAACAACGAAGAGATGCCCCTGCTCGCTAGAGCTAGAGCGATGCCTACACGCCAATGAACACCCAGCACAGACAAAATTAATAAAATAAAAAAAAATAAATAAACGAACCCATACCTGCCAACATCTTGACTTTAGCCCAATGGGAGCCATTTAGGACTTCACAACTACAAGACTAACATTTTGTGTTGTTTTAAGCCAATGAGTTTATGGCAGTTTGTTACAGGAATGATAGAAAACGGACAGAGGCAAATTCAGGAGATTTGAGAGAAGTCTCTGGAATCAGTAGTGGAAATGTTGATCAAATTGTACGGTCAATAAACGGTCGTCCACTTTACTGCCAGTCAGTGAGGAGGAACTGAAGAAGTTATTGCATACGAAGTACCCTGAAGTAGGTTTAAAGACAGGCAATGGCACCCCACTCCAGTACTCTTGCCTGGAAAATCGCAGGGACAGGGGAGCCTGGTGGGCTGCCGTCTGTGGGGTCGCACAGAGTCGGACACGACTGAAGTGACTTAGCAGCCGCAGCGGCAGCACAGGATGAATATCATCCTAAGAAAAAGGTAAAAAATCATTAGGGAGGGTGGAGGAAAATGGAAGAGGAAATGGGAGAATTAAAGTCACTTTCTCTTTCACCAAACCCTCCTCCTCCTTTCTCTGCTGTCTCCCCTCATTTTGCTCCCTTTCCACGGCAGCTCTTCATCTTCACGCCTCAATCTGACTCGTAGTAAGGGCGAAGCTATGTTCTTCAAAATGGGCAGTTAAATAGTAGATTTCCCTGCAAAGAAGGACAAGGAGACAGTAATGAATTATCTCCCTGTGTGAGGTGTGTGTTTGTCATGCCCTAGCTCTGATTCCATTTCATGCTTAGCCTAGATTTTGACCTCCAGGAGTATTTTCTTATCCGCAAACTATACAGCTGGGAAAACAGAGATGATAAAGCAATATTATTAAGGAATAACTGGGAAAGGAAACCCAAGAGTCATCTAATTCTACATTTTTCCTGAAGACAGCTAGCCTTCCCTAACCACTTTGCCAATAAAGCAAATGCCATCAAGTAGCTACCCAGGGTCGAAACAGTACAAATCTACATGCTGTTCAACTCCCCTACATTATTCACTGAGGGCTTCTTTTCCTGAGCCCAGGGAAGACCGCAGAAGTTTGCGCAAGTACCTGGCAGTGTGTTTTCAGTTTACAGCCCTGCATATGGGGATGTGCAATTGTAGTTGCACAGAATTCTTCAAGCAGCAGCTTTGGTTGTTTGTTGGAGCAGGCATGTCAGGACCAGAATGTGATGCACCACATCAGGGGGAATGTGGCCAAAATAATGTAACTATGTAGGCAAAATCCACTACAATATTGTAAAGTAATTATCCTCCAATTAAAATAAATTAATTACTTTAAAAAAAAAGAAAAAAAGACTCTGACTCT
This sequence comes from Bos indicus x Bos taurus, assembly GCF_003369695.1. NCBI lineage: Eukaryota > Metazoa > Chordata > Mammalia > Artiodactyla > Bovidae > Bos > Bos indicus x Bos taurus. The sequence continues at coordinate 57,993,683 of NC_040105.1, read as the reverse complement.
ATGCCACCTCCCACATAATGGAAGAACTAAATGCTCGAGGGACCCACTGAGAGGGCCTGCAAATGGCCATAGCTGAAGTCCTTCCAAGAAAAGTGAGCTGGGAGAAATCACAGTAGTGTATCCAGAAGACTAGTGATTTCCCAGTTGATTTCCATTGGCAGTTTGTTGAGGCTTCCCAAGATTTACCATCATGGATCCAGGGGTAGCTCAAAATCACCCACTGGTCTTATCTACTTTGTGTCAAGCTTGGAGAAGGAAATGGCAACCCACTTCAGTGTTCTTGCCTGGAGAATCCCAGGGACGGGGGAGCCTTGTGGGCTGTGGTCTATGGGGTCACACAGAGTCGGACACGACTGAAGCGACTTAGCAGCAGCAGCAGCAGCAGCAACAGGACCGAATGCTACATAAAACCTAGCAGGAGCTGCTCAATTTGGGGACAATGTAGAGAAAGAGGAAGGAGAAAAGAAGCAGTTAAATATCACTGTGTTAGCCACTTGGTTACAACTATTTTCTGAGGGAAGAAGCCCTACTCTGGACAACATGTGAAGGTAGCCAAGGTAGCCAAGGTAGATGGGAAAACTGTATGTCATTATTACATTATGCCAAGATACTGAAAGAGGGACTGTAGAAAGAGATTCCTGAGAATGCAGACCCTGCAGGAACAAGGGAATCAGGAAAGCCTAGGACGAAACCCTCGGCTAGGGAATAATAGGAAAAAGGCTCAAAGTCAACTGATTGAGGGAATCTTGGATGTAGAAACTGGTGAACCACAAGCTTCAATAAGTTGCCCTCAGGCTAATTATGCTTGCCTTTTCTGGTAAATATTGGTGCTGGAGAGGACTCTTGAGAGTCCCTTGGACTGCAAGGAGATCAAACCAGTGAATTCTAAAGGAAATCATCCCTGAATATTCATTGGAAGGACTGATGATGAAGCTGAAGCTTCAAAGGCATGATGTGGACAGGATCAGGAGCAGGGTGGGCAAGATCAAGGGCAGCATGTGGGTGGGCTCAGAGGCAGAGGTGGGTGAATTAGGGGCAGGGTTTGGGTGGGAAGCCACCAGGAAGCTCACTTGGCTGGGGTTGGTGACAAAGTGTGGGCAGGGTTCAGGGTGGGACCTCCTTCCTAGTTGTTAGCACCTCACTTTCAATCTCTCTCCAGAGCCACAAGACTCTTCTGTTATGTTTACAACCCACAGAATAAGAGGTACTGCAAGCAACTCCAGGTGTTATGCCCTGAGCACTCAAGGGACCCCAAGGTGAGACTTGTCCTTCTCTCCCTCATGAACTTCCATTCCTCACCTTCTCCGTACCACCACCTTCTTCCTCCGGTTCTCCATGCTTGAAATGTCTCCTATTCCTTCTTCCTTCTGCCTGAATGCCTTCATACCTTCTGGCTAACCTCTGTGGGTCCCTACCTCTCTTCCTGACCTCCCCTACATTCCCCTCTTCTTACTGATCAATCATCTTCTAGTCTCACTTTTCTGTCTGCCTGACTGCTGTTTCTTATTGATAACCTCCTTGCCTGACCACATCCCTCAACATTTCTCTCTTTCTGCCTGTCTAGCCTACATTACCTGGAAAATCCCATGGATGGAGGAGCCTGGTAGGCTTCAGTCCATGGGGTCGCTAAGAGTCGGACATGACTGAGTGACTTCACTTTGACTTTTCACTTTCGTGCATTGGAGGAGGAAATGGCAACCCACTCCATTGTTCTTGCCTTGAGAATCCCATGGACAGAGGAGCCTGGTGGGCTGCAGTCCATGGGGTCACACAGAGTCGGACACGACTGAAGGACTTAGCAGCAGCAGCAGCAGCCTACATTCCTCTGCTCCTCACTGTATAACCATTCCCTGTTTCTCCTGTCTCCTTGCTTGCCATCTACTTTCTTTTCCAAGCCCCTGCCTGACATTCCACCCCCAATCATCCCCAAAAGGCCACCCTCAATTCCTCTCTTTCGACTTTCTGACTTCCCTTCATTCTTATTCTCCCAACCTCACATCCCAAGTCACCTTCTCCCTGATTCTCACCCCCAAAATCCTTTCTTCTTCCTTGTTTGATCAGCCCCCATCCATCTTACCCTCCTGGCCTCATTCCTCACCTCGTCCATGTTTTATCAACCTCCATTCATCTAAGTCTCCCTGTCAGACCTCCCCTCCATCCTTCCCCTCCTTCCTGTTTAATCTCTTTCTAGTCTTCCATTCTTCCTGCTGATCACCTCCTTTTCTATACCCCTGCCTAACTTCTTCCTCCATTCTCCATGCTTGATCATACTCCTTTCCTTCCTTCTTCTTAACTTGTTGTTGTTCACCCTCTCAGTCATGTCTGACTCTTTGAGACCCCATGGACTCCAGCACACCAGGCTTCCCTGTCCTTCATCATCTCCTGGAGCTTGTTCAAACTCATGTTCATCGAGATGGTGACACCATCCAAACATCTCATCCTCTGTTGTCCCCTTCTCCTCCTGCCTTCAATCTTTCCTGGCATCAGGGTCTTTTCTAATGAGTCAGTGCTTCAAATCAGGGAGCCAAAGTTTTGGAGCTTCAGCTTTAGCATCAGTCCTTCCAATAAATATTGAGGGTTGATTTCCTTTAGGATTGACTGGTTTGATTTCCTTGAAGTGCAAGGCATTCTCAAGAGTCTTCTTCAACACCACAGTTCGAAAGCATCAATTCTCTGGCGTTCAGCCCTCTGTATGGTCCAACTCTCATATCCATACATGATTACTGAAAAACCACTAGCTTTGACTATATGGACCTTCATTGGCAAAGTAATATCTCTGCTTTAATACGCTGTCTAGGTTGGTCATAGCTTTCCTACCAAGGAGAAGGTCTTTTAATTTCATGGTTGAAGTCAGCATTTGTAGTGATTTCAGAGCCCAAGAAAATAAATTCTGTCAGTTTCCATTGTTCCCACATCTACTTGCCATGAAGTGATGGGACTGGGGGCCATGATCTTTGCTTTTTGAATGTTGAGTTTTAAGCCAGGTTTTTCACCCCCCCCCACTTTCACTTTCATCAAGAGTCTCTCTAGTTCCTCTTCACTTTCTGCCATAATTGTGGTGTCATATGCATATCTAAGGTTATTGATATTTCTCCCTGCAGTCTTGATTCCAGTTTGTGCTTCACCCAGCTAGGCATTTCACATGATGTACTCTGCATAGAAGTTAAATAAGCAGACTGACAATATACAGCCTTGATGTACATCTTTCCCAATTTGGAACCAGTCCATTGTTCCATGTCTGGTTATAACTGTTGCTTCTTGACCTGCATACAGATTTCTCAGGAGACAGGTAAGGTGGTCTGGTATTCCCATTTCTTTAAGAATTTTCTGCAGTTTGTTGTGATCTACATAGTCAAAGGTTTTAGCACAGTCAATGAAGCAGTAGTAGATGTTTTTTCCGGAATCCTCTTGCTTTTTCTATGATCTAGCAGATGTTGGCAATTTGTTCTCGGGCTCCTCTGCCTTTTCTAAATCCAGTTTGAACCACTGGAAGTTCTCAGTTGGCATACTGTTGAAGCCTATCTTGAAGAATTTTGAGCATTACTTTGCTAGTGTGTAAGAACATTCTTTGGCATTGCCTTTCTTTGGAATTGGAATGAAAACTGACCTTTTCCAGTCCTGTGGCCACTGTGGAGTTTTCCAAATTTGTTGGCATATTGAGTGCAGCAATTTAACAGCATCATCTTTTAGGACTTGAAATAGCTGAGCTGCAATTCCATCACCTCCACTAGCTTTGTTCATAGTTATGCTTCCTAAGGCCCACTTGACTTTGAACTCCACAATGTCTGAATCTAGGTGAGTGATCACACCATTGTATCATTAAGATATTTTTTTGTAGTTCTGTGTATTCTTGCCAACTCTTCTTAATAGCTTCTGCTTATGTTAGGTCTGTACTGTTTCTCTCCTTTATTTTATCCATCTTTGCATGAAATGTTCCTTTGATATCTCTAATTTTCTTGAAGTGATCTCTAGTCTTTCCCATTCTGTTGTTTTCCTCTATTTCTTTGCATTGATCACTTAGAAATGCTTTCTTATCTTTCCTTGCTATTATTTTGAACTCTGCATTCAGATGGGTATATCTTTCCTTTTCTCCTTTGCCTTTAGCTTCTTCTTTTCTCGGCTATTTGTAAGGCTTCCTCAGACAACTATTTTGCCTTTTTCTTGGGGATCATTTTTATCACTGCGTCCTGTACAATGTTAAGAACCTCCATCCATAGTTCTTTAGGCACTCTATCAGATCTAATCCCTTGAATCTATTTTGTCACTCCCACTGTATAATTGTAGGGATTTAATTTAGGTCATATCTGAATGGCCTAGTGGTTTTCCCTACTTTCTTTAGTTTAAGTCTGAATTTTGCAATAAGGAGTTCATGGTCTGAGCCACAGTCAGCTCCCACTCGTTTTTTTACTGACTGTATAGAGCTTTTCCATCTTCTGTTGCAAAGAATATAATTAATCTGATTTCGGTATTGAGCATCTGGTGATGTCCATTCCATGTGTAGAGTTGTCTCTTGCATTGTTTTGCATTCCAGTCCCCTATGATGAAAAGGACATCTTTCTTTGGTGTTAATTCTAGAAGGTGTTGTAGGTCATCGTGGAGCCATTCAAATTCAGGTTCTTCAACATTAGTGGTTGAGGCACAGACTTGGATTACTGTGATATTGAATGGTTTGCCTTGGAAACGAACAGAGATCATTCTGTCGTTTTTGAGATTGCACCCAAGTACTGCATATCTGACAATTTTGTTGGCTATGAGGGCTACTCCATTTCTTCTAACGGATTTTTATGCACAGTAGTAGCTAAAATGGTCATCTGAATCAAATTTGCCCATTCTGGGCCACTGTAGTTCACTGATTCCTGAAATGTCAATCTTCACTCTTGCCATCTCTTGTTTGACCACTTCCAATTCACCTTGATTCATGGACCTAACATTCCAGGTTCCTATGAAATATTGTTCTTTACAGCATCAGACTTTACTTCCATCACCAGTCACATGAAAATTGGGTGTTGTTTTCGCTTTGGATCCAACTCTTAATACATTCTGGAGTTGTTTCTCCATTCTTCTCCAGTAGCATACTGGGCACCTACTGACCTGGGGAGTTTATATTTCAGTGTCATAACTTTTTGACACTTTTTGAAAACCCTCTTACACTGTTGGTGGGAATGCAAAGTAGTACAGCCACTATGGAGAAGAGTGTGGAGATTCCTTAAAAAACTGGAAATAGAACTGCCATATGACCCAACAATCCCACTGCTGGGCATACACACCGAGGAAAGCAGAATTGAAAGAGACACATGTACCCCAATGTTCATTGCTGCACTGTTTCTAATAGCCAGGACATGGAAGCAACCTAGAAGTCCATCAGCAAATGAATGGATAAGAAAGCTGTGGTACATATTCACAATGGAGTATTACTCAGCCATTAAAAAGAATACATTTGAATCAGTTCTAATGAGGTGGATGAAACTGGAGCCTATTATACAGAGTGAAGTAAGCCAGAAAGAAAAACACCAATACAGTATACTAACACATATATATGGAATTTAGAAAGATGGTAACGATAAGCCTATATGAGAGACAGAAAAAGAGACAGAGATGTATAGAACAGTCTTTTGGATTTTGTGGGAGAAGGGGAGGGTGGGCTGATCTGAGAGGATAGCACTGAAACATGTATATTATCCTATGTGAAACAGATCGCCAGTCCAGGTTCAATGTATCATACAGGTGCTCGGGCTGGTGCACTGGGATGACCCAGAGGGATGGGATGGGGAGGGAGGTGGGAGGGGGGTTCAGGATGGGGAACACATGTAAAACCCATGGCTGATTCATATCAACGATCTGTTTCTTTGAACTCTTTTTCACACACTTTGAACAAAACCCACTGAAACGTCTCCACAAAACTATTAATGTCAGTACTTGACCTGGTTTCTCCATTTTTCCACTAGAAAATTTAAGAATAAAATATTATTTCTCTATTCTTAAAGATTTTTCATAGATATAGGATGGAAAGTAATTATATACCAGGCAATCTAAAAGCATTATTTGTAAAGAAATATTTCTGGAAAGAAAGCAAAAAATGATTAATATTGGTTGTCCTCAGGGAAGAGAACTGGGGAGAGGACTTGTGCACATCTTTTCATGTGCTTATTTGCTATCTGTAGATAATCTTTGATAAAGCATCTGTGCATACATTTTGGACATTAATTGGGTAGGTAGTTTTCTTATTTGTAGCATTTCTGAGAGATTGTCATATATTCTGGATACGAGCCCTTTATCATTAAAATGTATTTTGCAAACAGTTTCTCCTAGTCTGTAACTTGTCTTCTGAAAAACAGAAGTTCTTAATTTTATGAACCAGAGTCTATTAATGGACCATATTTTTTGGTGTCATACCTAACAAATCTTTGCTTAACTCAAGGTCACAAATAATTTCCCTTATGTTTTTTGTAGAAGTTTTATAATTTTACACTTAGGCCAATGATCCATTTTGAGCTAATTTTCATATATCATATGAAATATAGATCCAAGTTCATGTAATTTTTTGTACATGCATTTCCACTTTTTGAAGAGAATGTACCTTTTGGACAGAAGAATACAAAATGTACAGAAAATACAACACAGTACTTTTGCATCTTTGTCAAAAGTTAACATATATATATGGGGCTATCTATCCACCCTCTACTTACTTGTCTTGATGCCAGTATCACACTGTCTTGCGACCCCACGGACTGTATGTAGCCTGCCAGGCTCCTCTGTCCATGGGACTCTCCAGGCAAGAATACTGGAGTGAGTTGCCAGTATTTCCTTCTCCAGGGGATCTTCCTGACCCAGGAATTGAACCCAGGTCTCCAGCATGGCAGGAAGATTCTTACCGACTGAGCTACAAGGGAAACCCCTGTCTTTATTACTGCACCTTTATAATAAGTCCTCATGAGAGTTATACATCATGAGAAACGCTGGGCTGGATGAAGCACCAGCTGTAATCAAGATTTCCGGGAGAAATATCAATAACTTCAGATATGCAGATGACACCACCCTTATGGCAAAAAGTGAATAAGAACTAAAGAGCCTCTTGAGGAGAGTGAAAAAGTTGGCTTAAAGCTCAACATTCAGAAAACGAAGATCATGGTATCCAGTCCCATCACTTCATGGCAAATAGATGGGGAAGCAGTGGAAACAGTGAGAGACTATTTTGGGGGGCTCCAAAATCACTGCCGATGGTGACTACAGCCGTGAAATTAAAAGACATTTACTCCTTGGAAGAAAAGTTATGACCAACCTCGGCAGCACATTAAAAATCAGAGACATTACTTAGCCAACAAAAGCCCATCTAGTCAAGGCTATGGTTTTTCCAGTAGTCACGGATGGATGTGAGAGTTGGACTGTAAAGAAAGCTGAGTGCCGAAGAATTGATGCTTTTGAACTGTGTTGTTGGGGAAGACTCTTGAGAGTCCCTTGGACTGCAAGGAGATCCAACCAGTCCATCCTAAAGGAAATCAATCCTGAATATTCATTGGAAGGACTGATGTTGAAGCTGAAACTCCAATACTTTGACCACCTGATGTGAAGAGCTGACTCATTTGAAAAGACCCTGATGCTGGGAAAGATTGGAGGCAGGAGGAGAAGGGGACGACAAAAGATGAGATGGTTGGATGGCATCACCGACTCAATGGACATGCGTTTTAGTAAACTCCAGGAGTTGGTGATGGACAGGGAGGCCTGGCGTGCTGCAGTCCATGGGGTCACAGTCAGACGCGACTGAGCAACTGAACTGAACTGAATAATAAGTCTTAAAGTCAGGGAGTGTAAGTCAGGCAAAACTCTGTCTTTTTATTCAAAGCTGTTTAGGCTATTTGGGTCCTTTGAATTTCCATATAAATTTTAGAATCATCTTAGTCAATTTCGACAAGAAAAGCTTGGTGGCACTATGATTGGCAATGTGCTAAATGCCTAGATCAGTTGGGGAGGAATTGACATCTTAACAATACTGTGTTTGCTGATCCATGAACACAGTATACATCTCTCCATTTATTTACATCCTTAAGAGTCTTTGGATTCCCTAAGTTCTCTCAGCAAGTTTTCTGTTTTTGGTATATAAATCTTACATGTCTCTTGTCAGGTTTGTCCATAAGTATTTGATATTTTTAATGCAATTATAAATGGTATTATAATAAGTATATGGAAATGCAATCAATTTTTGATAAATTGACCATGAGTCTTGAAACCTTACTAAGCTTATTTATTAATTTGAGTAGCTTTTAAATAAATAGATTCCATAAGGATTTTCTATGGAGACAATCATGTTTTACTTCACCCTTTCTAATCTGAATGCATTTTCTTTCTTTTTTGTTCTTGCTGCACTGGCTAGAATCTCTAATACAATGTTGAATACATGTGCCAAGAGGACATCCTTGACTTGTTCTTGATCCTAAGGGGAAAATATTCAATTTTTCACCCTTAAATATGATGTTAGCTATAGGTTTTTCACAGATGCCCTTTACCAAATTGGGGACATTGCCTTCTATTCCTAGTATACTGAGTTTTGTTTTGTTTTATTTTTTTTAATTAGTGTACCAACTTTGTCTAGTTGCAGTGAGTGGGGGCTACTCTTAGTTGCGGTGCATGGGCTTTGCATTGTGATGGCTTCTTGTTGCTGAGCACAGGCTCCGGGTGAGCAGGCCTTAGTGGTTGTGGCACACCGGCTCCAGAGCATGGGCTCAGTAGTTGTGGCACATGGTCTTAGCTGCTCTGGGGCATGTGGAAGCCTCCCAGACTAGAAACTGAACCCATTTCCCCTCCATTGACAGGCAGATTCCTGTCTACTGTACCACCAGGGAAGTCCCTAACAACATTTAATACATTGTGTTTTCATTTTCATCTAGTTCAAACTACTTTTTAAATTTCTCTTTTGATTTATTCTTTAATGCATGGGTTATCTAGATGTGTGTTATTCAGTTTTCAGTTACTTAGGGATTTTGCAATTATCTTTCTATTGGTTTCTAACTCAGTTCTACTGTGGCTAGAGAACATACTTTGTATAACTTGAATATCTTAATACTTATTGAGATGTATTTTTATGGGCAAAATTATAGTCTGCTTTGTAAAAGTTCTGTGTGCACTTAAAGGGAAAGGAATGTGGACTCTACCGTTATTTAGTGGAGTGTTCTATAAAAGCCGATTAGGCCAACTTGCTTAATAGAGTTGATCAGATCTTATGTATCTTTATTGATTTTCTGTCCACTTTTCTATCAAATACTTAGAGTATTGTTGAAATCTCCAATTATAAATGCTGACTTCTCTAATTCTTGCAGTTTTAAACAGTTGATTATCTTTTAAAGAGATCCAAATAATAAGAAAAATGTTTATTGCTTCCTGAATTCTGCTTCATGAATTTTGAAGCTCTATTATCACATGCATAAGCACTAAGGATTAGTTTGGATTCTTCTGATTAGTGTTAGCATGGTACACTATGCTTTTTTGTAGAAATTGACTAAGATGATTCTAAAATTTGTATGGAAATTCAAACTGTTTTTAAAAATCCTTTTTATTTTGTATTGAGGTATAGCTGATTAGCCATCTTGTGATAGTTTCAAGTGAACAGCGGAGGGACTCAGCCATACATATACATGTATCCATTCTCCCCAAAGCTCAGCTCCCATCCAAGCTGCCACGTAATGAGCAGAGTTCCATGTGCTCTACAGTAGGCCCTTACTGATTATTGATTTTAAATCGAACCGTGTGTACATGTCCATACCAAACTCCCTAAATATTCCGTCCCTCTGGCAAAGCCTAATACATGTTTTGCCATCCTTCTACTTTTAACCTAATCTTGTCTTTTATATTTAAAGTGGATTTCTTGCTTTTTTTTACCCACTTGAAAATCTATTTTCCACTTACATATAATAAGATTATAGATGCGGTTGTGTTTAAATCTACCATATGGCTATTTGTTTTCTATTTGTTCTATCAATTCCTTGGTCCTTTCCCCCTTTATTTCTGTCTTATTTTAAATTAATTATTTTTTATGATTCCATTTTGTATTCTTTGTTATGTTTAAGAGCTTTAATACTTCCTTGTTTTATTTTAGTGGTTGCTTTAGGGTTTATAGTGTTGATATCATTAGCTTATTACAATTTAATGTCTTGACATTATGCCATTTTATGTATAATTCAAGAACCTTACAACAACATACTTCCATGTCCTTTCCCACGTTTTGTGCTATGGTTGTCATATATTTAAATTTGAGTATGTTATAAATGGCATGACTCATTGATATTCTAATTTTAAACAGTTGATGATCTTTTAAAAAGATCCAAACAATGAAATCAATATTTATATTTACCCATGTAGTTACCATTTTTGATGCTCTTCATTCCTTTGTGTAGATGTAGATTTCCATCTGGCATCATTTGCCTTCTGCCTTAAGGAACTCTTTTGGTAGTGCAGGTCAGCACAGAAAACAGCAAAATTCTGTAAAGCAATTATCCTTCAATACAAAAATAAATTTTACAAAAGAGTATCAGATGCTGCAGAGAAGTCATTCGTGAAAAGAAGAGTCAGTGAGGCAAACTTCATTTCTGTCTTATTTTAAGAAATTGCCACAGCCACCTCAACCTTCAGCAAAAACCATCCTGATCAACCAGTAGCCATCATCATCAAGGCAGGACCTTCCGTCAGTAAAATGATTCTGACTCACCTAAGACTCAGATGATGGTTAGCCTCATTTAGGCATAAGTGCTCTGCTGCGCTCAGTCATGTTTGACTCTTTGCAACACTATGAACTGTAACCTGCCAGGCTCCTCTGTACATGCGATGTTCCAGGCAAGAATACTGGAGAGGGTTACCATTTCATCCTCCAGAGGATCTTCCCGACCCAGGGATCGACACACCGTCTCTTGTGTCTCCTCTGCTGGCAGGTGGATTCTTTATCATTCAGCCACCTGTGAAGCCCTTAAAGAATAAAGTTTTTAATTAATTAATTTACATTGTTTTTAAGATACAATGCTGTTGAACACTTAGTAGACTACAATACGATATGAAGGTAACTTTTACATGCATTCAGAAACCAAAAATTTGTGTCTCGCTTTATTGCAATATTCACTTTATTGCGGTGGTCTGGAATACTCACAATATCCCTGAGGTATGCCTGTACTAGTTGTTGCAATAAGAGGCTTGAGAGTGTGTACAATAAGTTACACTTGAGACTGACCACAGTTTGCTGAGGAAGCCCCCTACCTGGAAGAGTTAAGACTAACTGTAACACTGTTGAGGCTGCTGCTGCTGCTGCTAAGTCGCTTCAGTCCTGTCTGACTCTGTGCGACCCCATAGACGGCAGCCCACCAGGCTTCCCCGTCCCTGGGATTCTCCAGGCAAGAACACTGGAGTGGGTTGCCATTTCCTTCTCCAATGCATGAAAGTGAAAAGTGAAAGTGAAGTCGCTCAGTCCTGTCTGACTCTTAGCGACCCCATGGACTGCAGCCTACCACGCTCCTCCATCCATGGGATTTTCCAGGCAAGAGTACTGGAGTGGGGTGCCATTGCCTGTCTTTAAACCTACTTCAGGGTACTTCGTATGCAATAACTTCTTCAGTTCCTCCTCACTGACTGGCAGTAAAGTGGACGACCGTTTATTGACCGTACAATTTGATCAACATTTCCACTACTGATTCCAGAGACTTCTCTCAAATCTCCTGAATTTGCCTCTGTCCGTTTTCTATCATTCCTGTAACAAACTGCCATAAACTCATTGGCTTAAAACAACACAAAATGTTAGTCTTGTAGTTGTGAAGTCCTAAATGGCTCCCATTGGGCTAAAGTCAAGATGTTGGCAGGTATGGGTTCGTTTATTTATTTTTTTTTATTTTATTAATTTTGTCTGTGCTGGGTGTTCATTGGCGTGTAGGCATCGCTCTAGCTCTAGCGAGCAGGGGCATCTCTTCGTTGTTGTGTGCGGACTTACCGTGGAGGCTTCTTTTGTTGCCAAAACAGGCTCTAGGTGTGTGGGCTTCCGTAGTTGAGGCATAGGGTCTACTATTTTATCCTCCGTGAAAGCTAACGAGTTAGCTGGCCATGGTGTTATGCCTGCTGGTAGAAAACATGAGTCTCCTGGGTGAGAGACAAAGGACTGGAATACTCACAGCGTTAGTGGCAGCCAGAGTATCAACATTTCCACGAGTTCCCTAAGCCTCAGTCCCCACAGGGTGTTGCAGAAGGCCAGATAAATCCTGCGTGTGCAGTAGGTTCCGTTATAGGTGAAGCACCCCTAGCTTATGGGTGTCGACTCTTTCATAAAGGCTAGTAAGCCTGCCTGATCCTTGCCTTGAGGAAGAAGTGTCTTGAGCATAATTTCCAGTGTAACTTGCCCTTTGCTCTGGAGAGGGAGGCTCTATCTTTTGAGGCTGTTCACTATATAAATATTCAAAAAGATAGTTTGGAAAAAAGGCAATCTTTGGTCTGCTTGAAAGATATACAGAAATATGAGATTTGTGGAGGATAGTCTCCCAATAATCTCTCAAGTCCCTTTTAATCCGGAACTGATATAATGGGCTCTACCCCTGGCTATGTTTTTGTTGAAGCAACCTGGCCATTTGCCGTGAACTATGTTCCACCTTTTGGAATTTCCTAATTGTATTCTTGTGGTGTTATTTCATAGTTCCCATGTCCATACGTTAATATGAACTGAGAATTTTAGAGGCTTGATCAAAACAGATTCGAATTTTAGTCAAATGTACTTCAGAAGTGGTATTGAATGCTTGTTAATTCATCCCCCCAGATGGCACAGAATGCCTGGTTATCTCTCTTGGTGTGTTGAAGTGTTGTCAACCCAAGGCACAGATTTTAAATCTGTGGATTTGAATTCTATTTCCTTAAATCCATTTCCTTCTCCAGGGGATCTTCCCGACCCAGGGATCTAAGCAGGGTGTCCTGCATTGCGGGCAGACTCTTTGTCATCTGAATCATCAGGGAAGCCCCACATATTTTGGATTTTAACCACATATCAGACATACAATTTGCAAATATTTTTCCCATTCAGTAAGCTGCCTTGTCATTTTGTGGAAGGTCTCAATTGCTGTGCATAAACTTTTTAGTTTGGTATATTCCCACTCGTTTATTTTTGCTTTCGTTGCCTTTGATATTGGTGTCAAATCCAATAATTTATCTCCACCAGTTACGTCTAGGAGCTTACCACCTTTGGTTTCATCAGAAGTTGTATGGTTTGGGGTCTTATGGTCAAGTCTTTAATCCATTTTCAGTTAACTTTGATGTGTGGTGTAAGAGAGCGCTCCAGTTTCATTCTATTGCATGTGGCTGTCCAGTTTTGCCAAACCATTAATTGAAGAGACTGTCCTTTCCCTTTTCATATTCTTGGCTCCTTTGGTAAAAATCAATTGACCATCAATGTGTGGGTTTATTTCTGGATTTTCTCCTCCGTCCCATTGATCTGTATGTCTGTTTTCATACCACAGTCAAGTTCGTCAGCACATTCTTCACCTCACAGAGTTACTTTGTGTGTGGGTGTGTGTGTTTGTGTGTGCGGTGAGAACACTTAAGTTAATTTTTGTATATGGTGTGTGGTGTGGATCACGGTTTGCTTTCTCCTCCAAAATGTTTATCTATTTGTTCCAGCACAGTTTTTAAAACAGGCTTTCCTTTTCCCCATTGAAGTACTTTGTCACTTTTTTCATAAAACAGTTGTCCATATGTGTGCAAATCCGTTTTTTAGACCCTCTATTCTGTTTCATTAATATGTGTGTCTGTACTTACATCCATACCACACTGTCTGAATTACTGTAGCGTTACAGTAAGTCTTAACATTACATAATAGAAATCCTCCATGCTAATCTCTGCTTTGTGTATTCTAGTTCCTTTGCATAGCAATATAAATTTCTAACATCTCTGTTTCCATTTTCACCAAAAAGTCGACAAAGAACTGGTTGAACAAGTGGAGGACAAATGAGTAAAGTGACCAAGTTGACTTCTATATTAGAGAACACCGCACCCATCCTTGGCTGAACACACATTCTTTTCTGGGGACACATGAAACATTCTTCTAGATAGACCATATGTTGAAATCAGACAGAGTACGTTTTCCGACAAGTATGGAATTAAGTTAAAATTGACCCAGAAGGAAGGCGTCAAGAGAAAATGCCTGTATTTTTGAAGACTAAATGAAAGCAGCAGTAGAGGGAGCTATGTAAATTGAGGGAAAAAAAGTGTAGATGCTGAGTTTTCTTGCTGATCCGATGGTTAAGAGTCCGCTTGTCAAGGCAGGGGCCGCTCGTTCAAGTGACCCTGTGCGATAAAACTACTGAGGCTGCGCTCTAGAGCCCGGGAGCCAAACTGCTGAGCCTGTGCACCCCAACCACTGAAGCCTGTGTGCTCCAGAGCCTGTGTTCTGCAATGAGAGAAGCCACTGCAATGAGACGCCCTCGCACCACACCTAGATGGTAGCCCCCGCTTGCCACAACTAGAGAAAGCCCATGCACAGGAACAAAGACCCAGCACAGCCAAGGATATATAAATAAATACATTTTAATAAAGTATACATGCCTCCTTCAAAAACGAATAAAACACAAATTTCCCATGAACATGAGCAACAAAGTAGAACAAACTTCAAATCCTGGACAAAATGATTATTTTCCCCCCTTTCAATCACACTGTTTATTTATTTATTATTGGAGTATAGTTGGTTTGCACTGCTGTGTTAGTTTCTGCTCTACAGCAAACTGAGTCAGGTATACACACTACTATGTATAAAATAGATAGCAAATAAAAAGTATAATTTTTAAAAACGAACGACTGTTATGTACAATGGGTGGCAGAAATTTATGACTAGATATTTTCATTCTATGCATTACGTGTAAGTAGGCCTCTGAAAGGCATAGCCTATGGGTATTATGGTAAAAATCACTAAAAACAATTTCCTATCTTTCCCTTATCCCCCTGTGCTGACCTGGTCACCCCAAATGGGGCTGTGTTTACAGGTGTCAGTGTCCTTTGAGGACATGACCGTGAACTTCAGAAGAGAGGAGTGGCAGCACCTGGACTCTGCTCAGAGGTTCCTGTACCAGGACATGACGCTGAAAACTACAGCCACCTCCTCTCACTGGGTATGCACAGCTACCCTGTGACTCTATGAGTGTTGTAGCCACGCGTTCTGGGAAACAAACTCACTCAGAAGGACAACGCAGATAGTGGAGTGCAGTTTATTACACCGGCAGGCCCAAGGCAGAGTCTCCTCTTAGCCAAGGACCCCGACCAGCATTTGTGAAAATCTTTTATTCCCATGTGTACGTGTCTGAACCCACCACCCCAAATTCCTTGAGACTTACATAAACCAAGGAAAATGCAATCCCAATAACCCCACCATTCACGTGCTATGCGCTCATGTGCTCAAACAGTCAAACAATTAGCCGATACTCAATAAACCCAAGGTTACACTCCGATAGATACAGAAAAATTTATGGCCTGTCTGGAGGAAGGGGTGATCAGTGTATGTTTTCTCTTAGGTGATGAGTAACCCAGATACGATCTTCAAGGCTCCCCTGCCTGAAGGGGGTCTTATCCTTCTGTTGTTGTTTTCACAGGCACTAAACACAGAGTTCAGAGTCCATTGGAAAGGTGGCTGAGCATGATCAGCATGAATAGGCCTAAGATGGAGTCCAGGCCCTATGAATTCCTTCTTCATTCCCCCCTCTTGATGCTCTTAACTCATATTATGAGCATCATTCATAGGGATATATTGCACCCTGGCTCTCCGACCGCCAATTTGGGAGAATGACATCAACCTTCGGGTTACAAAGTTCATTATACATTGTAAAATTCAGGGTCCACAAAGCAAAACTATCAAGGCAACTGTAACAGTGGTAAATATAGTTTTCCACCCATTGCCCTTCACCCAAGATAGGACCGAAGTCCAGAAAGGAATGTTTTCATTTGACATTGCTTTTACCTGGTTTTTCATGTCATCTAAAGCAGTCGATACGTTGCCAGATAAGTCAGGAATGTATACACCACATTCAACCTTAATTATAGCACTGGTCTCTCCTTGAGCAGCTGTGAGTATGTCCAAAGCCATTCTATTATGAATTACCGCTTTTCTCATTTGGATTTGCTCTTCATTTAAGGCTTGGATGGCTTTTGTTCTATCTAGGAGGGCCCGTTTTGTGAAATTAGTCAAGGCCTCTACTTTAATCATGATATCTGTTGTCCCTATAGAGGGTACGAATAAGGCAGCAATATACGCATACCATTGAAACACGGATCTTGTCCACCTAGCATGTAAATAAGGTAGATTTACTGGGGCTTGTTGTAGGTTAGGCTTTTGTTACACTGGCATTTATATCAAATGTAACCCCATGAGCCGAGTCTATTGACTGTAGGTCTTACACCAAGAGAGCAAGGAGAGGTTATGATTGACAAGAGAGAGGAAAGTCTCTTTTCGTCATCCCAGAAAAGAGCAGAGTGGTTTAAAATCTTCTTGGCAGAGTGGTGACACCCACCAAGGAAGTCCATCCATCGCTGACAGAGGCATAGCCCTGCATACCCAGCAGTTGGAAGTGTTGTGGAAGTCCACGTAGGAATGTGCCCATGAGATGAAAACATTGTCCTGAGTTGAAATGGAAGTTAAATTCAAAACCACGTCGATGAGGCCAAGCAGCAGGAGTTGATTGTGTGGCTTCATCCTGAAGGGGCTCATCCAGGATCTTCTTTTCCTTCTTCTTAAGGATGGTCATAGTCTCTCGAGGGTCAGCGGGGTCCCTCTGTGCAGTCCACTCAGCGTTTTTTTGGGTCTGCGTGGTATGTTCTCTTCACCCTCGTATGATGGATCCAAGGGACAATACCCGCAACTTTAACTGCAGTAAGGGTAGTTAGAATAACATAAGGGCCCTTTCACCAAGGGGCTAGCCAATCATGTTTCCAATCTTTGACCCATACTTGGTCACCAAGCATAAACTCATGAATCTGTTCCCCAAGGGGGAACGGCACCCTTTCTTGTACAAACTTAGTTACCCGATTTATTACCTTACCCAGTTCCATCTGCTGTGAAATCCTATTCCCCCTTACCTGAGGCAAATTTGTTGACACCTGTTCTATTATGGGAGGGGGCCTCCCATACACAATTTCGTATGGAGAATAGCCTTGGGACCGTGGGGTCATCCTGAGTCTGAGCAGAGCCGTCGGGAGCAAGTCCACCCAGGAGCAGTCAGTCTCTAAGATCCACTTAGAGAGTCTCTTTAATGTCCGGTTGGTTCATTCCACCATCTCAGAACTCTGGGCCTATATGCAGTGTGCAGTTTCCATTTGATGTTTAAAGTTTTGCTTACTTGTTGTACTAAATCAGCTACAAAAGCTGGGTCATTGTCTGAACCAATGCTGGTAGGAAGTCCAAATCTGGGAACTATTTCCCTAAGCAGGCACCGGGCTACTTCTGATGCTCTTTCAGTCCAGGGAGGAAAAGCTTCTACCCATCCCGAGAACGTACATACCATGACCAGCAGGTAACGGTAGTGTCAGTGAGGTTTCATTTCAGTGAAGTCCACTCCCAGGTGTTCAAAGGGCAGCGTGCCTTTCAGCTAAATATCCAGAGGTTTTTGTCTGAATACCCGAGAGGCCGCATTAACCTGTGAGCAGGCAGCATGGCCTAGGTGGGTCGCTTGGTGTGTTTGACTTACCAGATTGTGTGCCAGCTCCTCCGGTACCAATAATTTGCCACTTGGCAATTCCCACCATCCCTTTCCAGTCTTGATAGCCCCTTCCTCTTTGGCTAACCTGACAGCCGTTGTCCTTGTTTTATCAGGCTAGTGCCATCAGTATATAGGACCCAACTAGGGTCTGGACTAGCCTGAGATCTTGTACAGGCCTATAGTCCTGTCCTCCTTCCTTTTTGACTGGCAGGATCGGCGTATTCCAAGCCGACTGGCACTCTACTAGAATGCCTGCTTCAATCTATTGATGTGGGGCAGTATGCTGGCCCAGGCCTCTACTGGTAGCGGGTACTGGCACTTTCTAACTGGGATGGTGCCTGGTTTGAGTTCTATTATCACTGGTGCTTGATGTTTAGCCAGCCTGGGGTGGGGGGGGGGGGGGGGTTGTCTTCCGCCCAGACCTCAGGGAATAATTGCGTTAGCTCTCTCTCATGCTCTTCCAGCCCACCCGGTTCTTCCTTCGGAGGCTCATGCAACCTCCACTCATCTTGGGGTGGTATTGAGAGAGCGCAAGTAAGTCATAGTGTCCATCTGGAAGGTGGGCCTCTCCTCAGAGGAGAAAGTCACTTGTGTTCCTAGTTTGGAGAGCAAGTCGCTTCCCAACAGGGGTACTGGGCACTCAGGAATGTAGAGGAATTCATGAATCACTTGGTGCCCCCTCCCCCCATCTGACATTTTCTGGGCTGGCAAAACGATTTAATCATCTCTTCTCCTGATACCCCAGTTACAGCGGTAGTCTTTTTGGACAGTGGTGCCACAGGTTTTGTTACTACCGACAGTTCTGCTCCTGTATCCACCATGAAGTCAATGTTTTGGTCCCCCACTTTTAAGGCTACCGTGGGTTCTTGGGGACCTGATATCTCTGAGCCCCAGCAGCCCTATTTAATTTCCAGGTCAGCAAGCCCCACAACTGCGGGAGCTTCCTCTTCCTTCCTTGCCTTAGGGCATTCATTCTTCCAGTGGCCAAAAGCTTGGCACCAGGCACACTGGTTCGGCTGTAATGGGGCCCGGGGCCTCCGCTGGGACCGGTTGAAGGACTTTCCTGTCCCTGGGGCAGATGAGGTTTTCCGGAGGGCCCGAGATAGACTTTCCCAGAGCAGCAGCTAGCATTGTAAATCTCTTGTCTGTTCTCTTTCGTTCCCTCCGGCTCTCTGGCAGAGCGCTGCTAAGTCACTGCAGTCGTGTCCGACTCTGTGTGATCCCATAGACGGCAGCCCACCAGGCTCCCCCATCCCTAGGATTCTCCAGGCAAGAACACTGGAGTGGGTTGCCATTTCCTTCTCCAATGCAGGAAAGTGAAAAGTGAAAGTGAAGTCGCTCAGTCATGTCCGACTCTTAGCGACCCCATGGACTACAGCCTACCAGGCTCCTCGGTCCATGGGATTTTCCAGGCAAGAGTACTGGAGTGGGGTGCCATTGCCTTCTCCGATTAGCCTTGTTGCTGCTGCTGCTGCTGCTGCTGCTGCTAAGTCGCTTCAGTCATGTCCAAGTCTGTGTGACCCCAGAGACGGCAGCCCACCAGGCTCCCCCATCCCTGGGATTCTCCAGGCAAGAACACTGGAGTGGGTTGCCATTTCCTTCTCTGCTTAATTCCAACATCTCCCTCCCTTTCTTGTCCGTACTCACCGGGAGAGGCGGGTATAGCTTGGGCGGTTTGGCTGGAGCTGGATCCTGGAAGTGTTGGCCAGAGGCGTCTGTCACCGGGATTGGAGGAGCCTGCCGAGGTGGCGGCTCTACGACCTCGGGGAGAGCTGGCGGAGGAGCAGCGGCTGCTGCAGGACTTCACCTGGCCCTGGATCGGGCATTAAGGCGGCCTCCCATCCTGGCGGAGCACTGGGAGGCAGGCGCGTCATTATCCAGTATGGGGGAGGGGTCAGGTCGTCCCCGTCCAAATTCTGTAGAATTTCCTTTTTTATCATCAGTCAATTTTTGTGCCATTAATATTTTTCCCTTTCCCTTCTGGATACAGAGCCTTGTCCAAGTAGGAGGGTCTTGAGCTAACCCTAGCCATGAGTCAATATATGGATATTGATCCAGGTGTCCTGGCTCTCCTGTGACTACTGTATAGACTGCTTCCACTATTTTTAAGTTCATGGTGTTCTCTGGTGGCCATCCTACTCCCATAGGGGCCCATTCGACCTCACAGAGTATGTGGAGGCGGTTAGGCTTCATCTTCACCCCATAGTCTCCTTCAAATCCCTTCTTTAAATTTTAATCATGCACTCCAATACAGTTGCCTTAGATTCACTTCCTCCCATCTTGCTTACCTTCTTCTACTTTTCCTTTTTGTTCTGTCTGCGAAGTTCTCAGTACCCTATGTACTTCTGATAGTTCCACTCAATGACACTTAAATTGCCATTCTGCCTCCTTCCCAACTGGGGTGAGAAGAGCCTTACCTGCCAGAGAGGGAGAAGGGGGATCAGCGTGCCTTCACCTGCCGGTCAGCACAATCGAACCAGAACCCCACGTGATCCAAGACTGTTTCTCCCTTAAAGTCCATTCTGCCTTGGTGGGCTTGATCAGGTGTGGATGAAAACACAGATGGGTTAAATATCCCATGTCCCAGGCCATCTCCAGGAAAGCCAATTCATACTCACTTATGTATCCCCTTCCTTCTAGCCTAACAATTCCAAGGGGTCAAGAATTTCACAGCAGACAGGACACCTCCTGGGGGAGGGCAGAATACGAGCATACAAGGAAAAGTTTCCTATCCTAAAAATCCCCTGGCGGTCGCTGGTAATAATTTTCCCTGAGACAGCGTGGACACACCTCCTAAATGACCTTCACAAATTTCCTTCCTAAACCGTAGCACGCTCGTCGACCTGTGTACCAAGCAATCGCTGCTGCCTGCCTATTCCAGGCCCCTGTGGGTCCGTGCCCCTTCTAGTGCCTCCCAGGGGGGGTGATCAGGCCCCCTCTTCCACCCTGCCGGGTGGGTTCCTCCTCACCTGAGCACTCAGTTCCCTTGCCGCCCTTCACTACCTGCCAAAGCGAAGAAACCAGGCGTTGAAAGGCTGAATTCTTCCAGAGGGGCAAGGCTCCTTCCCCCCTCTAGGAGATTCAAGCCACAAAGCCTCAGGGTGGCCTCAAATGAGACCTGTCTCCTCAAAGTGAAGAGTTTCCTGGCCAATGCACCAAGTGTTGTACCCACACGTTCTGGGAAACAAACTCACTCAGAAGGACAATGCAGATAGTGGAGTGCAGTTTATTACACCGGCAGGCCCAAGGCAGAGTCTCCTCTTAGCCAAGGACCCCGACCAGCACTTGTGAAAATCTTTTATACCCCATGTGTACGTGTCTGAACCCACCACCCCAGATTCCTTGAGACTTACATAAACCAAGGAAAATACAATCCCAATAATCCCACCATTCACGTGCTATGTGCTCATGTGCTCAAACAGTCAAACAATTAGCCAATAATCAATAAACCCGAGGTTACACTCAGATGGATACAGAAAAATTTATGGCCTGTCTGGAGGAAGGGGTGATCAGTGTATGTTTTCTCTTAGGTGATGAGTAACCCAGATACGATCTTCAAGGTTCCCCTGCCTGGAGGGGGTCTTATCCTTCTGTTGTTGTTTTCACAGGCACTAAACACAGAGTTCAGAGTCCATTGGAAAGGTGGCTGAGCATGATCAGCATGAATAGGCCTAAGATGGAGTCCAGGCCCTATGAATTCCTTCTTCATTCCCCCCTCTTGATGCTCTTAACTCATATTATGAGCATCATTCATAGGGATATATTGCACCCTGGCTCTCCGACCGCCAATTTGGGAGAATGACATCAACCTTCGGGTTACAAAGTTCATTATACATTGTAAAATTCAGGGTCCACAAAGCAAAACTATCAAGGCAACTGTAACAGTGGTAAATATAGTTTTCCACCCATTGCCCTTCACCCAAGATAGGACCGAAGTCCAGAAAGGAATGTTTTCATTTGACATTGCTTTTACCTGGTTTTTCATGTCATCTAAAGCAGTCGATACGTTGCCAGATAAGTCAGGAATGTATACACCACATTCAACCTTAATTATAGCACTGGTCTCTCCTTGAGCAGCTGTGAGTATGTCCAAAGCCATTCTATTATGAATTACCGCTTTTCTCATTTGGATTTGCTCTTCATTTAAGGCTTGGATGGCTTTTGTTCTATCTAGGAGGGCCCGTTTTGTGAAATTAGTCAAGGCCTCTACTTTAATCATGATATCTGTTGTCCCTATAGAGGGTACGAATAAGGCAGCAATATACGCATACCATTGAAACACGGATCTTGTCCACCTAGCATGTAAATAAGGTAGATTTACTGGGGCTTGTTGTAGGTTAGGCTTTTGTTACACTGGCATTTATATCAAATGTAACCCCATGAGCCGAGTCTATTGACTGTAGGTCTTACACCAAGAGAGCAAGGAGAGGTTATGATTGACAAGAGAGAGGAAAGTCTCTTTTCGTCATCCCAGAAAAGAGCAGAGTGGTTTAAAATCTTCTTGGCAGAGTGGTGACACCCACCAAGGAAGTCCATCCATCGCTGACAGAGGCATAGCCCTGCATACCCAGCAGTTGGAAGTGTTGTGGAAGTCCACGTAGGAATGTGCCCATGAGATGAAAACATTGTCCTGAGTTGAAATGGAAGTTAAATTCAAAACCACGTCGATGAGGCCAAGCAGCAGGAGTTGATTGTGTGGCTTCATCCTGAAGGGGCTCATCCAGGATCTTCTTTTCCTTCTTCTTAAGGATGGTCATAGTCTCTCGAGGGTCAGCGGGGTCCCTCTGTGCAGTCCACTCAGCGTTTTTTTGGGTCTGCGTGGTATGTTCTCTTCACCCTCGTATGATGGATCCAAGGGACAATACCCGCAACTTTAACTGCAGTAAGGGTAGTTAGAATAACATAAGGGCCCTTTCACCAAGGGGCTAGCCAATCATGTTTCCAATCTTTGACCCATACTTGGTCACCAAGCATAAACTCATGAATCTGTTCCCCAAGGGGGAACGGCACCCTTTCTTGTACAAACTTAGTTACCCGATTTATTACCTTACCCAGTTCCATCTGCTGTGAAATCCTATTCCCCCTTACCTGAGGCAAATTTGTTGACACCTGTTCTATTATGGGAGGGGGCCTCCCATACACAATTTCGTATGGAGAATAGCCTTGGGACCGTGGGGTCATCCTGAGTCTGAGCAGAGCCGTCGGGAGCAAGTCCACCCAGGAGCAGTCAGTCTCTAAGATCCACTTAGAGAGTCTCTTTAATGTCCGGTTGGTTCATTCCACCATCTCAGAACTCTGGGCCTATATGCAGTGTGCAGTTTCCATTTGATGTTTAAAGTTTTGCTTACTTGTTGTACTAAATCAGCTACAAAAGCTGGGTCATTGTCTGAACCAATGCTGGTAGGAAGTCCAAATCTGGGAACTATTTCCCTAAGCAGGCACCGGGCTACTTCTGATGCTCTTTCAGTCCAGGGAGGAAAAGCTTCTACCCATCCCGAGAACGTACATACCATGACCAGCAGGTAACGGTAGTGTCAGTGAGGTTTCATTTCAGTGAAGTCCACTCCCAGGTGTTCAAAGGGCAGCGTGCCTTTCAGCTAAATATCCAGAGGTTTTTGTCTGAATACCCGAGAGGCCGCATTAACCTGTGAGCAGGCAGCATGGCCTAGGTGGGTCGCTTGGTGTGTTTGACTTACCAGATTGTGTGCCAGCTCCTCCGGTACCAATAATTTGCCACTTGGCAATTCCCACCATCCCTTTCCAGTCTTGATAGCCCCTTCCTCTTTGGCTAACCTGACAGCCGTTGTCCTTGTTTTATCAGGCTAGTGCCATCAGTATATAGGACCCAACTAGGGTCTGGACTAGCCTGAGATCTTGTACAGGCCTATAGTCCTGTCCTCCTTCCTTTTTGACTGGCAGGATCGGCGTATTCCAAGCCGACTGGCACTCTACTAGAATGCCTGCTTCAATCTATTGATGTGGGGCAGTATGCTGGCCCAGGCCTCTACTGGTAGCGGGTACTGGCACTTTCTAACTGGGATGGTGCCTGGTTTGAGTTCTATTATCACTGGTGCTTGATGTTTAGCCAGCCTGGGGTGGGGGGGAGGGGGGGGTTGTCTTCCGCCCAGACCTCAGGGAATAATTGCGTTAGCTCTCTCTCATGCTCTTCCAGCCCACCCGGTTCTTCCTTCGGAGGCTCATGCAACCTCCACTCATCTTGGGGTGGTATTGAGAGAGCGCAAGTAAGTCATAGTGTCCATCTGGAAGGTGGGCCTCTCCTCAGAGGAGAAAGTCACTTGTGTTCCTAGTTTGGAGAGCAAGTCGCTTCCCAACAGGGGTACTGGGCACTCAGGAATGTAGAGGAATTCATGAATCACTTGGTGCCCCCTCCCCCCATCTGACATTTTCTGGGCTGGCAAAACGATTTAATCATCTCTTCTCCTGATACCCCAGTTACAGCGGTAGTCTTTTTGGACAGTGGTGCCACAGGTTTTGTTACTACCGACAGTTCTGCTCCTGTATCCACCATGAAGTCAATGTTTTGGTCCCCCACTTTTAAGGCTACCGTGGGTTCTTGGGGACCTGATATCTCTGAGCCCCAGCAGCCCTATTTAATTTCCAGGTCAGCAAGCCCCACAACTGCGGGAGCTTCCTCTTCCTTCCTTGCCTTAGGGCATTCATTCTTCCAGTGGCCAAAAGCTTGGCACCAGGCACACTGGTTCGGCTGTAATGGGGCCCGGGGCCTCCGCTGGGACCGGTTGAAGGACTTTCCTGTCCCTGGGGCAGATGAGGTTTTCCGGAGGGCCCGAGATAGACTTTCCCAGAGCAGCAGCTAGCATTGTAAATCTCTTGTCTGTTCTCTTTCGTTCCCTCCGGCTCTCTGGCAGAGCGCTGCTAAGTCACTGCAGTCGTGTCCGACTCTGTGTGATCCCATAGACGGCAGCCCACCAGGCTCCCCCATCCCTAGGATTCTCCAGGCAAGAACACTGGAGTGGGTTGCCATTTCCTTCTCCAATGCAGGAAAGTGAAAAGTGAAAGTGAAGTCGCTCAGTCATGTCCGACTCTTAGCGACCCCATGGACTACAGCCTACCAGGCTCCTCGGTCCATGGGATTTTCCAGGCAAGAGTACTGGAGTGGGGTGCCATTGCCTTCTCCGATTAGCCTTGTTGCTGCTGCTGCTGCTGCTGCTGCTGCTAAGTCGCTTCAGTCATGTCCAAGTCTGTGTGACCCCAGAGACGGCAGCCCACCAGGCTCCCCCATCCCTGGGATTCTCCAGGCAAGAACACTGGAGTGGGTTGCCATTTCCTTCTCTGCTTAATTCCAACATCTCCCTCCCTTTCTTGTCCGTACTCACCGGGAGAGGCGGGTATAGCTTGGGCGGTTTGGCTGGAGCTGGATCCTGGAAGTGTTGGCCAGAGGCGTCTGTCACCGGGATTGGAGGAGCCTGCCGAGGTGGCGGCTCTACGACCTCGGGGAGAGCTGGCGGAGGAGCAGCGGCTGCTGCAGGACTTCACCTGGCCCTGGATCGGGCATTAAGGCGGCCTCCCATCCTGGCGGAGCACTGGGAGGCAGGCGCGTCATTATCCAGTATGGGGGAGGGGTCAGGTCGTCCCCGTCCAAATTCTGTAGAATTTCCTTTTTTATCATCAGTCAATTTTTGTGCCATTAATATTTTTCCCTTTCCCTTCTGGATACAGAGCCTTGTCCAAGTAGGAGGGTCTTGAGCTAACCCTAGCCATGAGTCAATATATGGATATTGATCCAGGTGTCCTGGCTCTCCTGTGACTACTGTATAGACTGCTTCCACTATTTTTAAGTTCATGGTGTTCTCTGGTGGCCATCCTACTCCCATAGGGGCCCATTCGACCTCACAGAGTATGTGGAGGCGGTTAGGCTTCATCTTCACCCCATAGTCTCCTTCAAATCCCTTCTTTAAATTTTAATCATGCACTCCAATACAGTTGCCTTAGATTCACTTCCTCCCATCTTGCTTACCTTCTTCTACTTTTCCTTTTTGTTCTGTCTGCGAAGTTCTCAGTACCCTATGTACTTCTGATAGTTCCACTCAATGACACTTAAATTGCCATTCTGCCTCCTTCCCAACTGGGGTGAGAAGAGCCTTACCTGCCAGAGAGGGAGAAGGGGGATCAGCGTGCCTTCACCTGCCGGTCAGCACAATCGAACCAGAACCCCACGTGATCCAAGACTGTTTCTCCCTTAAAGTCCATTCTGCCTTGGTGGGCTTGATCAGGTGTGGATGAAAACACAGATGGGTTAAATATCCCATGTCCCAGGCCATCTCCAGGAAAGCCAATTCATACTCACTTATGTATCCCCTTCCTTCTAGCCTAACAATTCCAAGGGGTCAAGAATTTCACAGCAGACAGGACACCTCCTGGGGGAGGGCAGAATACGAGCATACAAGGAAAAGTTTCCTATCCTAAAAATCCCCTGGCGGTCGCTGGTAATAATTTTCCCTGAGACAGCGTGGACACACCTCCTAAATGACCTTCACAAATTTCCTTCCTAAACCGTAGCACGCTCGTCGACCTGTGTACCAAGCAATCGCTGCTGCCTGCCTATTCCAGGCCCCTGTGGGTCCGTGCCCCTTCTAGTGCCTCCCAGGGGGGGTGATCAGGCCCCCTCTTCCACCCTGCCGGGTGGGTTCCTCCTCACCTGAGCACTCAGTTCCCTTGCCGCCCTTCACTACCTGCCAAAGCGAAGAAACCAGGCGTTGAAAGGCTGAATTCTTCCAGAGGGGCAAGGCTCCTTCCCCCCTCTAGGAGATTCAAGCCACAAAGCCTCAGGGTGGCCTCAAATGAGACCTGTCTCCTCAAAGTGAAGAGTTTCCTGGCCAATGCACCAAGTGTTGTACCCACACGTTCTGGGAAACAAACTCACTCAGAAGGACAATGCAGATAGTGGAGTGCAGTTTATTACACCGGCAGGCCCAAGGCAGAGTCTCCTCTTAGCCAAGGACCCCGACCAGCACTTGTGAAAATCTTTTATACCCCATGTGTACGTGTCTGAACCCACCACCCCAGATTCCTTGAGACTTACATAAACCAAGGAAAATACAATCCCAATAATCCCACCATTCACGTGCTATGTGCTCATGTGCTCAAACAGTCAAACAATTAGCCAATAATCAATAAACCCGAGGTTACACTCAGATGGATACAGAAAAATTTATGGCCTGTCTGGAGGAAGGGGTGATCAGTGTATGTTTTCTCTTAGGTGATGAGTAACCCAGATACGATCTTCAAGGTTCCCCTGTCTGGAGGGGGTCTTACCCTTCTGTTGTTGTTTTCATAGGCACTAAACACAGAGTTCAGAGTCCATTGGAAAGGCAGCCTAGCGTGATCAGCATGAACAGGCCTAACGTGGAGTCCAGGCCCTATGAATTCCTTCTTCAGAACAAAGGAAAAGAAAGATACAATCAAAGTTAACCCATGATTCATATGCCTTAAGCCTAGGTAGTTAACAGTGGACAATTATCAATAGGCCTGAGGTCATACCCCAATAAGCATAATAGAATTTATGATTCTATTCGGTTACACAGATAATTAGGGTATTCTTTCAGGCAACAGAGAGTCTAGGTACAAGCCCTGGGGCTCTTCCATCCAGGGGGCCTGGTTTTCCAGTTGGTATGTTGTTTCCATAGATACTGGGCATACAGCTCAAAGTCCACAGTCCGGCCCAAGATGGAGTCCTGCTTTCAAGATGGAGCCTGTTCTCTCTGTTTCCTCCTTCCTGAGGACTCTGTTATGAGTAAAATTGTGTCCATCCAAGAAAATATGTTGACGTCCTAACCCCCACTATTTCTGAATGTGACCTTAATTAAAAATAGGGCCTGAGATGGTAACAGGGAGGAAGGCCAGAAGTCCCAGAGCAGCAGGAGAAAATAAACTGTAAGTGGCAGACTTTTTTTTTTTTTTTTTTCTTCTCTATATGTGTTGACGACACCTAGTTCTGCCTTGAGCTAACCAATATGTTTTTCTTACAGAAAAGTTTTTCTTAAGCTATGTTAATGAAACCATGTATTTGCTTTGGAACCTGCCTTTCTTCAAAATGGTTCTGCCTAAGACTAACTACTTTTTTTTTTTTTTTCTTTTCTCAACCCTTGGGCTGATAATGGCTCAAGAAACCAGTATTCATGTCAATTGTTTTATGGCCGGGGGATGACACACCTTGGTCCATCCTATCTCAAAAATGCATATTGTGGGAGAGGGGCCTGGTGAAACTCCCTCAGCCTTGAGGTGTCTCTCTTATCTGATTAATAAGCTTGCTAACAGACATAAAACACCTTGCCAGAAACTAGCAAGGGGGCATTCTTTCTGCCCCTTTCTGATGTCCATGTCAGCAGCTTTCTCTCTCTCTCTCTCTCTCTCTCTTATATTTTAATAAAATTCTGTTACCCAAAAGGTTCCAGTGGGGAAGCCTCGTCTCTTGCCCTGGATCGAATTCCTCTCCTCCAGAGACCACGAATCCCGGCATAGCACACAGCTCACAGCAGGAACCTGTCGGGTCTTTCCAGAAGTAATCAATCTAGAACGAGGTCGTTAGGTGGGCCCTAATCCAATATGCCTGGCTTTCTTACAAAAAAGGGAAGTGCAGACACAGAGACACACAAACACACAAGAGAGACCGTGTGGAGGCACACAAGGAGTAGATGACCGTGTGATTGGAGTGATGCGTCTATAGGACAAGAGATGCCTGAGGCCACCAGAAACCAGGAGAGGGGCATGGAACACATCCCTCCCTAGCACCTTCAACAAGAGCATGACCTGGTTGACACCTTGGTTTTAGACTTCTGGCCCTCAGAACTGCAAGGCAAGAAATTCTTATTGTTCTGAGCCACACGGTTTGTGATACTTTGTTACAACAGTCCTAGGAAACGGCTTTCTGTACTTGGGAGTGGAGTGCTATTATAAGAAACACCTAAAAAGACATGAAGTGACTTTGGAATTGGGCAGCGGGTAGAGGCTGGAGAAATTTGTAGGTGCTTGACAGAAAAAGTCTAGCTTGCCTCAGAGAAACAGGTGGGAGAAATAGGCATAACTGTGTTTTTGCTGAGGTCTCAGATACCCTTCCCAGGTGACGCTAGTGGTAAAGATTCCTCCGGCCGATGCTGGAGACTCGAGTTCCATCCCCGGGTCAAGAAGATCCCCCAGAGAAGGAAAGGGCAACCCACTCCAGTTTTCTTGCCTGGAGAATCTCACGGACAGAGGAGCCTGGCGGGCTCCAGTTCATGGGGTTACAAAGAGTCGGACAGGACTGAAGCGAATTAGCACACAGCACTGGCCAAAGAAAGAAATGAATTCTAGGTATTTCCTAAAAGAACTAGAAGATTTAGAAAAGCTAATTTCATCTTAATTTCTGAATAATAATTTACTGATTGAATTTAACACATGATGAATAAGAGAAATTAACAGCTTTAGATATTTTTACCCTGCACAATGTTAGGTATAACTAGGTATTTAATAAGCATAGCATATCATGACGAAAATCATTAAAGACAACTAACTTCCTAGTTCTCTTCCATCCAGCCCCCGGTGCTGACCATGTCACCTTGAATGGGACTGTATTGTAACAGGGGTCGTTCGAGGACGTCCCTGTGGACTTGAGCAGGGAGGAGTGGCCGCACGTGGACCCTGTACAGAGGTGCCTGTACCAGGATGTGACACTGGAGACCTACAGCCAACTGTGCGCAGTGGGTGAGTAAGCACAGCTGCCCTGTGCCCCTGCCAGGGGCCTCAGAGACGCTGCTTCCATTCTCAGCTGCTGAATGCTCTGGGGCATCTGAAGTGTGTAATGGTGTCATCTTTGATTTGCCCGAGATACTTCAGTCCTTTTACACTTCTGTGATTATTACTCTATTCCCAGGGAAATGGGATTACTTTCCTGAAGAGCAAATAGAAGCGTGGTTGAAAGGCCCTGAAACCCAATTAACTGGACCCAATCCTGTATCGTGTCCTGTTCACAGGGAACCAAGTTCCCAAACCAGAGGTCATCTTCAAGCTGGAGCAAGGAGAGGGCCCCTGGACGTTGGAGGAGGAAACCCCACATCAGAGCTGCTCAGATGTGTGACCTGAGTAGATGGGGGACGTGGAGTAGATCTGTTTTTCTAGGACAGGCTGATGCCTTTGAAAGGCTCTGCAGATAATCTGTCTTGAACGTTCTAAGAGCGCCCGTGATTCCCTTCCCAGAGTTCTCTGCGTCACGAAGCGCCTTCCTGGAACCCGGGGCATTTTGTGTTGGCTGCAGCCATTGTAACAAGATGGCAGCGTCGGCGGAGTGACCAGGGGTCCTTCCTGGCGGGAGCCGGCGGCAGTGGTGGTAGCGGTATCGCCGCCATAACTTCACGGCTCCCCTGTACCAGCCCCCGAAGTCGCCGTGAAGGCGAGGCCGTTAACGGGAAGCCAGAAGCCAGAGGCTCAGCCTGCTAACGGTAAGAACCCCCTCAACAGTCTGTGGGCTGGTGAAAAGAAACCCGACAGTAGCGGCGGTCAGGTTCCCCTTGGCCGATTCTGGGCCCTGTGACGCTGAGAAACAGCCAGCGTTTTCTGTTTCAAAACCTACCTGCCTTCACAACCTTGCTCCGTGGACGAGCCCTAGGGGCGTCCATCGTCCCCTTAGAGGTGTCAGAGCTTAACCCCAACCCCATCTTTGTCTCTCAGGATGGCGAGCAGCAGTGGACCCAAGGCCGATGTCCTTGTCGGAGGGAGATATAAACTGGTACGGGAGATCGGTTCTGGCTCCTTTGGGCACGTTCATTTGGCGATAGACCTCACCAACCACGAGCAGGTGGCAGTAAAATTAGAATCGCAGAATACCAGGCAGCCGCGGTTGTTATATGAGAAGGAACTCTATAATATTCTTCAAGGTGGGGTTGGCATCCCCCAGATACGGTGGTATGGTCAGGAAACAGACTATAATGTGCTAGTCATGGATCTTCTGGGACCCAGCCTTGAAGATCTCTTCAATTTCTGTTCAAGAAGGTTCTCAATGAAAACTGTACTTATGTTAGCTGATCAGATGATCAGTAGAATCGAATATGTGCATACACAGAATCTTATACACAGAGACATTAAACCAGAAAACTTCCTAATGGGTACTGGGCAGCAGTGGAAGGAGTTATTCCTTATTGATTTTGGTTTGGCCAAGAAGTACAGAGACAACAGAACAGGGCAACACATACCCTACAGATCCGGTAAAAGTCTCACTGGCACTCCTTCCTTTGCTAGTATCAGTGCCCATATTGGTATTGAACAGAGTCGCCGAGATGACATGGAATCAATAGGACATGTTTTGATGTATTTTAATAGAGGCAGCCTGCCATGGCAAGGCCTAAAGGCTGCAACAATGAAGCAAAAATGTGAACAGATTAGTGAAATGAAGATGACCACACCTGTTGATGTTTTATGTAAGGGGTTTCCTGCAGAATTTGCCATGTACTTAAAGCACTGTCGCGGGCTGTCCTTTGAGGAAGCCCCGGATTACAGGTACCTGAGGCAGCTGTTCCACATGCTTTTCAGGAAGCTGAATTACCAATATGACTATGCATTTGATTGGATAGTGTTAAAGCAGAAAGCAGAACAGCAGGCTGCCTCTTCAAGTGGGGAGGGTCAGCAGGCCCAAACCCCCACAGGCAAAAGTGACAAAACCAAAAGTGAAATGAAACATTCTTAAATTTGAATCAAGGAACAGAAGACAGAGCAGAAGATGAGCCGCAAATTCATTTCCCTGTCAACTGGCTCTGGTCAGCAGAGATATTGTCTCCTGAGTTGAAGGCTCTGTAATTAATTAAATATGGTATCCAGTTTTCTATTTCACTTTTTGAAGTGGAAAAGTTCACTAAATGCTTGACACACGCAAATTGGTGGGGAAATTGTACCTATGCCAATTTTAATTAAAATCTTTTATTTTGAACTATACTGCTTTGAGAGATCTCATTTCAGAAGAGTAGCCTGTGCAGTTGCTATGGTCGTTAATGCATTCTGAGGGTTTATCCATCTCTAGGGTTTGCAAGTTGTTCACTTAAAACATTCTTAATATGGTTGACTTCTTGTTTGCGAGCCACCTGATATGGTAGTAATCAAGATTCCAAGTTCGAGCATATGAACGATTCTGCTTGCTTACTTGAACTAGAAATAACAGCCTCTGAAGTGAAGACTTAAGAAAAGCTTAGTGACTACTAGATTATCCTTAGGACTCGGCATTAACTCTATAATGTTGTTGGTATTTAAAAAAAGCTTGTTTGTCACAGAATTTTAGTTAACATCTTAAACTGAACATGTATATATGTTGCTTAGATAAACGTAGTCATACTGTAAACATCTACATGACCTGGGATTTGTTTTTATTTTGAAATGGGAGCTTTTTGGTTTACAGATTCATTAAAAACTGTGAACTGTTTCTTTAAAAACAAAAAACAAGCTCTAAACTTTTAGAGTTGCTTAGACAGGGCTAACAGAAGCCCCTTTGATACTTAAATGCCATGTCCTAGTATGACTCTTGCCAATATCCACTGTCTTCTTTGCTTGGCTTTTTTGGCGGGAGAGCTATCTGCACTTCCCCCATCCCTGTAGTCTAGATCAAGGTGCTACCGTCTCAAGCACCTTGCTTTCTTAGTTATTTTTTTCCTTCCCTAATATTTTGTGCTTCTTCTGCCCTGCCTGCCCCTCCCCCGCCATAGATTTTTGTCCTTATGCAATGGGAACCCATATATCTGCTTCCTTTCAAAACCACCAATTCCTGCTCTTGCTCCTGCCAATCCCTTTCCATTTCCTCTCCAGCTTCTCCATGTCATCTAGAACCAGTCTCATTTCATTTCACATATGTCAACAGCGACCTCAGATTCTGTACTCTTTCTCATCACCCTATGTCTCATCCTCAGTTGCTAACTTCCTGGTGTTTGTGCTTCAATTTCTCTTATATAGTCAGCTACTTGGAATGTTAATTGTATTTCTTATCCATGTGAGATTCCTTTCTTTGAAGCGCTTGTTCTTATTGTTCTATCAATTTGTAAGTGTAGCTATTTTGTGTTTTCCTTGTTGATGAGTACCTTGTTCTCTTTTTACAAACTTTTTTCCTTCCATTCCCTCTAACTGAAGGGCCCTGTCTACTGTCCTCTGCTCTTCCCTTCCTTAAGGGAATCTTCCATCCATTCTGAACACGTTTTATTTTCCTATTATTCTACTGACTCATATAGTGATACCTTCAGTCCTTGCATTATGACTGTACCCTAGTACCAGAATTTACCTATGTAGAGTGACATTTCTCACAGCTGTGCAGTTCCTTCATTCTCAATATATTATTAACTGAAATCATTGTTGCCCAAATCAGATATTTTTCTCCCATGTTCTTCACTCTGCAATTCCTCTTTTTTCTCTTTTTGAAATTATTTAAATGCCCCCCACTTTTTAAGTTTCATCCATGTCACCACAAAGCAAGTCCATGTTTTATCCTGGATTATTCTGTTCCTAATGGGATTAACTGATTCCATTTTTTAACAAGTTCATTTTAGGTGCTACTGACAGATTTCATTACCTAAACCATGACATTTATCTTGTACCAGCTTTATGAAATAAAATTGCAGTTACTCCCTATTATGTAGTACATGATAATGAAACTTTCCTCTTAATGACAACAGGCCCCTTATTTCCAACTGAAACTTATCTTCCAGCACTCATGTTTAACTCCAGTTTTCTTAATGTTTCCTGCATAGGAAATTTCTGTGTCTAGGCTATTGATTATTTAGGGCTCTATTTAGATATAGGCTTCGCCTGTTCCATAAAATTGGGCCCTTAATCACTCCAGTATCTAATATTCTTTTCCTTTTCTAACCCCCACCATCCCATAGAAACCCAGAACAAATAAAAACTTTTTCCCCCTTTATTTTAATTTTTAATTGAAAACTTTTGGAGAGATGATACATTCACAGAGATTGAAATTCAGAAAGTGTGAAAGAGTATACAGTAAAAAAATCTCACTCTCACACCTACTCCCCAGTTCTCTTCCCTGGGGACTACCAATGTTAATCATTTTTTACTTTCTTTCCAGAAGTATTTCTTTACAAGCAGTGCTTTTAGATTGTCTGGTATATGATTATTTCCCATCCTATATCTATGAAAAATCTTTAAGAATAGAAAAATGATATTTTATTCTTAAATTTTCTAGTGGAAAAATGGAGAAACCGGGTCAAGTACTGACATTAATAGTTTTGTGTAGATGCTTCAGTGGGTTTTCTTAAAAGTGTGTCAAAAAGAGTTCAAAGAATCAGATTGTTAGTAGGAAGGGGTGAAATGGCTTGAGAACAAAACAGAAATTCAGCCTTGTTCATTAATCACTCTAGTGAAGCAGACAAATCTCACTCAAAAAGCATCAAGGTGGGCAGCATAGTGTCTTCTTTCAAAATTCGGAGAAAATTATGTCTCCCTAAGGTTGTGGTGAGACTGTGGACTAATCAGAGCGTAATGCTGTTAACTGATCTGTGAATCACATATAGATTTTGAACTGGCACAACAGAGCAGAAAGAGCCAAATTAATAGAAGAAGGGTATGTGAATAATTATTGGATTGGGGAATATGCTGGATTTTTTGAGGACATGTTCATGACTAGCAGAATGCAAACTCACATCCATAGCTATGGTTCCAGACTGATGACTCTATTTATGTGCTGATAAGGAAGTCTGTGGGCTCGGAATGTTAAAGATAATTATTTTCAGCACAGGCATTAACTTTTTACATTGAATAGTGGTAGCTGTAACTAAATATTATTGGCTCTAGTGAATTTTGTACACATACACTAAATGAAGTAGAAAGTTGGAAAAAGTTCTCAATCCATGTCTATGAATCGGGATGCTTAAGATCTATAGAATAAATGAAATGAGGCTTGTGGCTATAAAGAGTACAGCATAGGAGTGAAAGAATAGTGAAGTTTGGCAGGGATAAGACAAAGTTCTAGATTTCACTATTTTAGCCTAACCAAAAGAAGAAAACAAACTGGATTTCATGATCTGATCAGGCTCAGTATTTTAAAATTTTGTATAATGGGATAATAGCATAACTTATTTGTTCTATTTAATATTATAAAACTATTGTATTTCATCTTCTGTACAAAGCATCAGTGATTTCCCCTTCCAGCTGAATTGGTACATTACTTAGAGTAAAGATGAGCTGCTGGAAGAACTAAATGGGTACCAGATCGTCTATGTAAGTGGATACATGCTGTCTTGTTTTAATCTCTCCTGCACATGACCCATGTCATCTTGGGAAAATTATATACCTGTTCTGGGCTTTAGTTTCCTCTTTCAATCTAGCTCATATGGTTTCTGGGAGAATTAAATGAGTTTGTATGCGTGTACATACTTCTGTGTCACTTAGAACAGTGCCTGGCATGTCCTAAAAGCTATTTAAGTACATAGCATGTAGTAAGAACCATATGAGTGTTTTCTGTCATCGTCATCGTCATCATCATCATCTGGGTTGCCTGTGTCCAACCTGGATCCGTTGGATGTAACTCCTCTATATTTGGCTGCTGCTTCTGCTGCTGCTGAGTTGCTTCAGTCATGTCTGACGCTTAGCGACCCCATGGACTGCAGTCTACCAGGCTCCTCCGTCCATGGGAGTTTCCAGGCAAGAGTACTGGAGTGGGTTGCCATTGCCTTCTCCCTATATTTGGCTAACTGTATTAAATTTGAATTTTGCCTCCTCTTTCTCCTTTTAAGAGAGAAACATGGGATTGAATCATACACTCGATAACTACTGTAAAAGCTTCATTTCACAATGAGAAACGATGAATTCAAGAGGAATTATTCATTGTTTCTTTTAATTAAAATGATTACTCATTTTAGATAAAAAACTGTGACAATACGGTGACCAGATAAATATAAGGAAAACCAAAATAGACCTTTGTGTCATGTTGCTTTCATCAATAAGAACACATTGGATAAGTATACAGATTGTGAATATAAGTACACTGGAAAAATAACTTACATGATCCCATAGTTAGTTCATAAGAACAACCCCTTAAAAGTGACTCATTTGGGAATGGTTTGACGTAGACCTTAAACTTACAAGTTCTAATATAAGTAACATAGGCAAACCTTGAGAAGATTATCGGTTCTGGTTAAATTTTACTTTTTCCTTTTTCTATACCATGTCAGTTCTCATCTAAATGAGAAATTCTGAGAACCTAATCAGTGTGGGAAAGCCCTCAGCCAGAAACAAGAACACATTCCTCATTGAAAATTTCTTACTGGGAAGATAGCCTATGTATGCAGTGAATGTGGAAAGGTCCTCACTCAGAAGCCAACACCTCTTTGTCCATCCGATTAGTCATTCTGTGGAAAACCCCTATGAATGCAATCAGTGTGGTGAAACTTTCATTCATCAGTGGGTAGTGAGGTTGCATCAGAGAATTCATTCAGGAGAGAAACTCTGCATATGCACTGATGTAGGCAGGCTTTTATCCCAAAGACCCACTTGGTTGCACATCAAAAAATTCATAGTGGAGAGAAGC
The DNA here is from genome assembly GCF_003369695.1 of Bos indicus x Bos taurus. Lineage (NCBI taxonomy): Eukaryota > Metazoa > Chordata > Mammalia > Artiodactyla > Bovidae > Bos > Bos indicus x Bos taurus. The sequence continues at coordinate 57,957,470 of NC_040105.1, read as the reverse complement.
CATATGAATACAGTGACTATGGGACATCTTTCCCTTCCAAATCACAACTGCGTGAGCATAGCAAAACTCACACAGGGAAAAAACCCATACCTGCACAAGATGTGGGAAGGTCTTCACCAAAAGATCAAACCTCCTTATATACCAGAAGTTTTGGACTGGACAAAGAGCTTATGTTTATGCTGAATGTGGAAGGGCCTTCACTTAGAAGTCAATCTTGATGACACATCAGAGAATTCATACTGGTGAAAAACTTTATGAATGCAGTGACTGTGGTAAAATCTTTACACAGAAGTCACACCTCACTGTACACCTGAATGTTTATACTGGCAGGAAACCTTCCGTATGTACTGAATGAGAAACATCCTGAACTCCCCATGACCACTCTAGTAACACCTCCCCATTCTTCTCTAATGCTATCTTACCTTTGGTACCTTACGAACCTTCCTGACTTCCCCAGTCCTGCATTGGTATATCTCAGAAGGGGACTGTTCTATCCTGAATTATCACCCTCTCCCATAATTGTATCTCTTAGGAGATAATTTCTCTCTTGCACCCATGCCATATACTGAGGGCACCACTGTGGCACTAAAAATATCCCAGAACTCTATATATCTCAGATCCAAACACTCCCCTATCCTACTCCGGGAAGCTTTCTGGACCAGGGATCAAACCTGTGTCCCTTGTGTTGGCAAGTGGATTCTTATCCACTGTGCAACCAGTGAAGTCCTTAATGAGTTTTAATCCTAGTAGTATATGCTGGGGAGTTCTTCGTTTTCTCTCCAATCTATTTGACTTTACTGATTTTTGACATTTTAATTCTTCCTCAGCATTCTGAGAAATGCTTTCCCATTAGAAGCACTGATCCTGGCTTCTATACTCCTGGGTGAGAAAAAAAAAATAATAATAATCCTAGTAGTATAAAACATAGTATGCCTATTACTAAATACCTAATATAAAATAACATTTTGTAGAAGAATATATAATTGAAATTTATGCAATTCACTGTGTTCATGCAGTAATAGTTATTCTTTACTAAAAATGAGGACTACATAGACAGAAGAATGGATAGAAAAGATATGATATATACGCTTCCCGGGTTGCGCTAGTGGTAAAGAACCCGCTTGCCAATGCAGAAGACGTAAGAGACGTGGGTTTGATCCCTGAATTGGGAAGATCCCCTGGAGTAGGCAGTGGCAACCCAGTCTGGTATTCTTGCCTGGAGAATCCCCATGGACAGAGAAGTCTGGCCTGCTACAGTCTACGGGGTCGCAAAGAGTCAGACATGACTGAAGCGACTGAGTATACTCAGCCATCAAAAAAGAATGAAATAATTCCATTTGCAGCAATGTGGATGGACCTAGAGATTATTATACTAAATGAAATAGAGGAGGACAAATACCACATGATGTCACTTATATGTGGGGTCTAGAACATGAGAGTCCCTTGCACTGCAAGGAGATCCAAACAGTCCATCCTAAAGAAAATCAGTCCTGAATATTCATTGGCAGGATTGATGCTGAAGCTGAAACTCCAGTACTTTGGCCACCTGATGCGAAGAGCTGACTCATTTGAAAAGACCCTGATGCTGGGAAAGATTGAAGGTGGGAGGAGAAGGGGACGACAGAGGATGAGATGGTTGGATGGCATCACGGACTCAATGGACATGAGTTTGAGTACACTCTGGGAGTTGGTGATGGACAGGGAGGCCTGGCGTGCTGCAGTCCATAGGGTCGCAAAGAGTTGGACGTGACTGAGCGACTGAATTGAACTGAACTGAGAACATGACACAAACGAACTTCCTACAAAATAGAAACAGACTCACAGAGAGACATAGAGGACAGACTTGTCTTAGGCAAGGGAGAGGGGAAGGGAGAGGGATGGATTGGGAATTTGGGGTTAGCAAATACAAACTAGTACATATCCAGTGGACTACCAACAAGGTCCTACTTATAGCACAGGGAATGCTATTCAATATCCTGTGAAAAACTATAATGGAAAAGAATACTTTAAAATGTATGCATATGTATAACTTTGGCATACAGCAGAAATGAACACAATAGTGTATTAATAAATCAACTATACTTCAATAAAAATATTGATAAAAATGAGGACTAAATTAAGCCCTCTTAAATCCTCCAGCTAGTTTGAGAAACACTAGAAACACCTTTCCTAGGCAGTAAAGTACCAGATGTTATGCTGGGAACTGAGTAGGGAGAACTATATCATAGACACACTTGGCCCTGTAGCAACCCTGAAATGTGAAAAGCAAATACAGGTAGGTAGGAAAGGTAAATTCTCCATGGGCGGGGGGCAGTTTACTAGTGTTGGAGAAGCTTAAATTGGATGACAAGTAATGTAATGAAAAGTGCGAAAGTGTAGAAGTTTAAAAAACAAATGATCTCACATAGCTCTATGTCAAAGAAAGGTATATGTGACATTCAGGGAAGCAAAATGAATTAAAAATCTGAGGACAAATGCCGGATTCCATCGTAGAAAAAGTTAGCATTGTTTCCTTGATCTAATGGGTCACCATGGAGGGATTATATATGCAGGGAAGATACATGAACTAAGTTTTGTACCTTTGAAGAATTATACTCACTGTTGCAATTGTATTTTATATTTCATCATGTTTAAATGGAGATGTTTAAAAACAACATTAAAAGAGGAACTGACCGTAAACCGAGTCCTTGCACAGAATTTTAAGTCCAGACTGAAAATGGCATACTCTAAGACCAAATTTTAAACATTTAAATTTTCCAGTTTTAGGCAGGAGTGGCTGAGAAGTTAAAAATTATATATACTTAAGTGTACAATGGTGGTGTTTTAATATAAATATAGTCTTTTCACTTTGACCTACCTAAGGCCCAAGTAGTGTCAAAAGTTCCAGAGGAAAATTCAAATGTAGGATGGTTTGCACCTATATGAAATGAAATCGTCAGTGAGGTGTGCACATGAAGAACCATATCCACTGAGTTCTGCTTTGGCCCTATGACCTCAGCACTTTTAGCTGGTCCTAAGCCAGCGGTTCTCAAACTTGAACATGTATCAGAATCACCTAGAGGGTGCGTCAGCACACATATTGCGAAACTTCATACCCAAAAGTCTGGTGTAGGACCTGAGAATTTGCATTTCTGCCAATCTCTCAAATGATGCTGCCTCCGCTAGTCCAAGTAACATACTGTGAGAACCATTATCAAAAAGACGGCTGTGTCAAACCCTACTATAATACACTTACAACAAGGTTACTATCGACAACACTCTTTTTCATTAGGCCGACCCCTTGTCCAGTTTACACCTGTTGTTTGGTATAACCATTATTACTATTATTAATGGCTGCAATGCACAGCTTGTGAGATCTTAGTTCCCTGACCAGAAATTGAACCCTGATCCTCAGCAGTGAGACCACAGAGTCCTAACTACTGGACCTCCAGGAAGGAAGTCCCCCAGCATAATTGTTAACGATGCCTCTTTCCCATTCTAAAGTGTCCTGATTTAGATGATAAAGTACAAGGTTAACACGCCTACACTCCATAAGGAGATCAAACTTGTTTTTGAAATTCAGTTATCGTAAAACACTTCTCTTGGAAGAATTGGCATATTTTATACCTGTGACCAATGCAAATCTTACAAATGACTGTATATCTTTTCCAGCTACATCTGATAGGAAGGTAAGAAAGAAGCTTATATCTCGATTTTAATTACTCTGCAGGACTATCAGGCACAAATGTCTACAGTCGAAATAGATCCTGGTGCTGACTTTGTTCATCCTGTATCTCCTCTGACCTAAATTTATAGAGTCATACCTGGACATTTTGCTTCAGGGATTCTTAAAGTCCCCCTAAAGACACTGGGAAAGCAATGGGTGCAAAAAAACAGACACATGAATTAATGATAACTCATTAAAAACTTGGTTATTTCCTGCTTTTATTGGGAAGGGGCTTGGGTCTGTGAAGTCAGGAGCATTGTAGAGATCAGATCCACCAGCCTGGAAATACCCATACTTCAGCTGGGGGTCGCATCCTGTGGGAGAGCCAAGGAGCACCACATTTCTATGGCCACAAGCTGTGTATCTGTAACTGATATGATTGCGTGACACCTAGAAAAGGCAGGTTTCTCGCTGGGACCAAGTGTACAACTATCTGCTCCTAAGTTGTTAAGTATCTGTCTTTACACCCTGATCCAAGACTTCAATTTCTATAAAACAGTCATGTATATGCACAAATTTTAAATGCAGAAATGTCGCTACAGTGGTGTTAATTGTCAAAACCAAAACTATCCTTCATACATGTTTACTAACAGTATCTTGGTATTAAAAATACGCTACATGCAAAAACTCAATATTAAGAAACAGTTAAAATTGTACACAAAAATATTTGCTGACAGAGAAATATTTAAGTTACAGTAAAGAGAAAAAAAAGGTTAACAATTCTAGTTTTCACTTAAAGTGTGTGCATATATTAGTATATTAAAAACTCATAAGCAGAAACACTGAAGCCCATACCCAGAAAAAAATGCCTGAAAGCATAAACATCAAAATGTTAGTAGGATTGATAGTTAGGAGGTAATAGAGTTAGTTCAGTTCAGTTCAGTCAGTTCAGTCGCTCTGTCATGTCCGACTCCTTGCAACCCCATGGACTGCAACATGCCAGGACCCCTTGTCCATCACCAACTCCTGGAGTTTACTCAAAGTCTATTGAGTCCATGATGCCATCCAACCATCTCATCCTCTGTCATCCCCTTCTCCTCCCGCCTTCAATCTTTCCCAGCATCATGGTCTTTTCAAATGAATCAGTTCTTCCCATCAGGTGGCCAAAGTGTTGGAGTTTCAGCTTCAGTATCAGTCCTTCTAATGAATATTCAGGACTGATTTCCTTTAGGATTGACTGGTTTGATCCCCTTGCAGTCCAAGGGACTCTCAAGAGTCTTCTCCAACACCACAGTTCAAAAGCATCAGTTCTTTGGCACTCAGCTTTTTTATAGTCCCAAACTCACATCTGTACATGACTACTGGAAAAACCATAGCCTTAACTAGATGGACCTTTGTGGACAAAGTAATGTCTCTGCTTTTTAATATGCTGTCTAGCTTGGTCATAACTTTCCTTCCAAGGAGTAAGCGTCTTTTAATTTCATGGCTGGAATCACCATCTGCAGTGATTTTGGAGCTCAAAAAAATAAAGTCTGACACTGTTTCCACTGTTTCCCCATCTACTTCCCATGAAGTGATGGGACCAGATGCCATGATCTTAGTTTTTTGAATGTTGAGCTTTAAGCCAACTTTTTCACTCTCCTCCTTAACTTTCATCAAGAGGCTTTTTAGTTCCTCTTCACTTTCTGCCATAAGGGTGGTGTCATCTGCATATCTGAGGTTATTGATATTTCTCCAGGCAATCTTGATTCCAGCTTGTGCTTCTTCCAGCCCAGCGTTTCTTATGATGTACTCTGCATATAAGTTAAATAGGCAGGGTGACAATATACAGCCTTGACGTACTCCTTATCCTATTTGGAACCAGGCTGTTGTTCCATGTCCAGTTCTAACTGTTGCCTCCTGACCTGCATACACGTTTCTCAAGAGACAGGTCAGGTGGTCTGGTATTCCCATCTCTTTCAGAATTTTCCAAAGTTTATTGTGATCCACACAGCCAAAGGCTTTGGCATAGTCAATACAGCAGAAATAGATGTTTTTCTGGAACTCTCTTGCTTTTTCCATGATCCAGCGGATGTTGGCAATTTGATCTCTGGTTCCTCTGCCTTTTCTAAAACCAGCTTGAACATCTGGAAGTTCACGGTTCACGTATTGCTGAAGCCTGGCTTGGAGAATTTTGAGCATTACTTTACTAGTGTGTGAGATGAGTGCAATTGTGTGGTAGTTTGAGTATTCTTTGGCATTGCCTTTCTTTGGGATTGGAATGAAAACTGACCTTTTCCAGTCCTGTGGCCATTGCTGAGTTTTCCAAATTTGCTGGCATATTGAGTTCAGTACATTCACAGCATCATCTTTCAGGATTTGAAATAGCTCAACTGGAATCCCATCCCCTCCACTAGCTTTGTTCATAGTGATGCTTTCTAAGGCCCACTTGACTTCACATTCCAGGATGTCTGGAAAAATAGAAAGGGGGTCTAGGTGAGTGATCACACAATTGTGATTATCTGGGTCGTGAAGCTCTTTTTTGTACAGTTCTTCTGTGTATTCTTGCCACCTCTTCTTAATATCTTCTGCTTCTGTTAGGTTCATACCATTTCTGTTTTTTATGTTTACTAATATAAATAGTAAACATAAAATAATAAGGCATAGAATTAGCATAGAATTGGTATAAGGTTAAGACTCTATGGATTGCAAGGAACGTTCATGACACAAACCACATTATCTAACCACTGAGAAATTAGGTTAGAAATCAATTTTTAAAAAAGGATTAACTTTTTATTGCAAAATAGAAAAGTGCTTCAAAGTGCTTACACAGGTGAAATGAAAAAAAAATCATAACTGAAATTTTAAAATACTTATTAATGAACAATAATGATAATACAATACAACATATCTTGTGGATCTTAGATGGAAATGTTTAGCCTTCAGGCTTAAATTAGAAAAAGAGGGGTTGACTAATAATTCGCTGGGCATCTGATGTAAAAAATCCCATCATTGAATTAACAGTAGCCCCATCACCAAGGTAGATTCCCCCCATCACTCAACTCAGAATAGCCAACCAAACCCTTTCAAAATCACCCCTGACCAGCGCTAACCTGTAACCCTGACAACTCCTTTGCTTCCGAGTTCCAACCTCTAACAACCTGGTATTTAGTGGAGAGGCAAGGTAAGTCGAAAGCTCATGCTCAAGAGCACTTGGGAAGCCATGTTCCCCAGTCGACAGGCCGCTTTCATGCAGAGTTCATTAGAGTGCCTTTACACTTTGCAGATTTGCTGGGCTTCTAATATGGCTACATTCAAGTGTCATTGCTTCTTAGGGACCGCCATCGTGGAAGGGTGTCCTTGCACTACAGTGGAAGAAGCTTTTGCCTCCTGTCTCACCCAGCAGGCCAGTGGGGCTGCCCTGGGAGAAGGTAGCCTGCCCCTTATTTGGGTAAACTTCCTGGTGCAGGAAGGTCTTTGGGGTTAGGCTCTGAGGAGCTGCTAAAGGCAATACATGGGTGAGAGGGGCGCCATTACTAATGAAAAGAGTAAGAATAACCCAGAATAAGTCCAGGAGATACTGTTATAGCAGAAATTGATTAAGCCTGCTTCCAATATGCTAGGTCTTATTCTTTTAAGCCCACTCAGCCATTTTGTCGAAAATGTTTCTCTTTTTCACTTAATTACATTTTGAAAATGATTATTTCTAACCAAAGCTGTACATTGCACGTGGTGTTTGCTTCTCTGAGAAAGCGCTCCCTAACACTCCCTTCTTTTGTAAGCATTCTTTATTCCAGAAAGTCACAGTGTGATAGCTTCAAGGTCTGCCAAAACCCACCCAAGACTGCCTGACACCAACTTTGACCATGTAAAAGTTTTCCGAGAGGAAAGAAGAATGCAAGCTTGCATCTGCCCTACTCCTTACCTGCAACACTCCCTTCCCCTCCTGAACTATAAGACCCCCTTTCTATTTTTCCCAAGGGAGGGCACAGTCTTGAGGGCACTAGGCTACTGTGGCCTCCTTTGCCTGGCAAAGCAATAAAAGCTACTCTTTTCTACTTCACTCAAAAGTCTGTCTTTGCATTTCTTTTCGGCATTGGAGAACATGATAGCCTATGGTGAACGGTGTCGGATTCTTGATCTCCAGAGAAGATTTAGCTTCGGGACCAGGGACCAGGCTTGATCACTCAAGAGCTTTTGTGTAGCAGAGTTTTATTAAAGTATGGAAAGGGACAGAGAAAGCTTCTGACATAGACATCAGAAGGGGGACAGAGTGCCCCCCCCCGGCTAGTGTTAGCAAGGGAGTCATATACTTTTAAAATTAGTTATTACAATAAATCAAAAGAATCTCTCCAGGTTTTAAAGATCTTACTAGACCCACTCCCATAATTTACAGTTTAAGATAACAGGATTAGCCAGAAGGTTTTCAGGAAGGACAAACTGTCCTCAAGCAGGATACATTGTTATAAAATCCTTAGTACAGAGTGTGAACTGAGTTGTTTGTTGTGTAATCATCAGTTCTGGGCTTAAAGAAAAAAAAACAAAACGTTTTATGTAACTAAGGAATGTAGAGAAAGAAAGGAAAAAAGGTGTTTGTCCTTTCCTCCTCCTTGAGAATTCCAGACCCCTATCACCTCTTTGAGAGCCCCAGGCCCCTTTCTCCTCCTTGGGGACCCCGGACTTCTTCTTAACCTGCCTAGGAACTGACCCTCTCTTTCCCCTTTTTCTTTTAGGAGAATTATGTTGCCAAGGGAAAGGGGCGTCATTTTCATTCCATAACTACTTCCTACTGTTGAGGGGCATGATCCCTAAATTGTTGAGGCAACACATTCTCCTAACCCTCATATTGAGGGTCTCTGATCCAGGGGCTCCAAGTAATAGTTGGAGGAGGTTGTGGCACTGGTAGGAGCCTGGACAATCATTTGCAACTTAAAAGCTTTCAAACGGTTAGAAACAAATCCAGTTACACAGTTACAGATGCAGGGAGCAAACAGCAAAAACAGAACAATTAGAATTATTACGATTAAGATTGTGTTCTACCATGGGGAGCTAGTTAACGTTTCCCAAAGTGAGGTGACTGAGGCTCCAGGAGGATCCATAGCCTGAATCATCTTGTTCATGTGTTTAGTAAAGTAAGTAACATTAGTACTCATAACTAGTATATATGTACAACATTGGGTATGAATAATGGCACAAGTTCCTCCTTGTGCAGCCGTTAGAATATCTATGGCCAATCTGTTTTGTACAACCACCTTTCTAATTTGTATTTGTTCAGTATTAAGGGCTGAAGGTTAGTCAAAGCATCAACTCGTAGCATAACATCTGATGTGTAGTTCCCAGAGAGGAAACGAATATTATAGCCAGATAACCATACCAGTGAAATACAGATCTTGCCCAATGAGTTTTAAGGTGTGGCAGATTAGTAGGCTTCTCTGAAAACTCTGAAGCCGTGAGTAAAAGTTAGACCTAGGGTGCATCTTCCTATCCAGCCAGGGGGAAGCCACACCCATAGGTAAGAGCCACGTATCCAGTGGGTCCCATTTGGAGTAAACCCGTGTGACTGAGGGATCCAATCCCAATCAGTTCCTGGCCAGGCAAAAGGAGGACCTACGCTGAGATTGGAAAACACAGGAATGATTGTACTGTATATTTCTTGAGGCAAAAACCCCAGTTGTTTCCAATCATTATAAGTAAGTTGTCAGCTAACTTCTGGGGATGGCTCTATTTTTCCCCCAGCATATGGGAGCATTAGATAGTAGGCGTCCCCTTTTAGGAGTCAGCCATATGACCTCATCCCATATTTGATAAACATCAGGTAGAAAACCACCAGATCTAGACCCATTTACCTTCTTATGTGCTGTAAAATAGTCTAAACCGAGTTAAAACATAATCAAAGTTAAAAGTTACATTATGTCCATAGTTACATCAGTCCATCTTAGGATTGTCAGATGTCATCTGATCAAGAAGAGGTGTCACATATGATTTTTGTTGGTCAAAGTATTCTCAGAGTTGAAGAAAGTCCTTTCCTTGAAGTGGAGAAATCCACCATGGGAAGTCTTCAATTGATGAGGAGGGGAGTCCTCGGCAGACCCACCAGTTAGACTGATTGTGGAATGCAATGTAGGGATGAGTCCAGGACAGGAAGGCACTGTCTTGAAAGTCAAACGGCAGACTCAGGCAGGACTTTTGGAGTCGGCAGAAGCAAGCCCACCTGGATTCTCAGGCCCATCTCGGTTCCTGGCCCAAACAGTGGCTTGTTTGACTCCAAGGCTGGGTCAGGAGTCAACCTCCTGGTAATGTCTGTTGAAAAGCTAAAAGCTGAGTCACATAGTTTATTTTGAGGCTTCAGGATCTATCATGATATCTGTGCACAAAAACAGTCTGTCACAGAGACAGTCCCTTTTTCTTAGGGGCAGTTTGAGCCCTCATTAAAGCTATGGGTAAAACTTTAAACCAATTGTCTTGTGTTTCCTGAGTTAGCTTATGCAGATGTCTCTTAATAATGCCATTAGCTTTTTTCTACCTTTCCCGAAGATTAGGGTCTCCAGGTACAGTGTAAGTGATATTCTATTCCTAGAGCTTTCAACACCCCTTGAGTTACAGCAGCTTTAAAGGTGGAGCATTGTTGCTCTGAACTTTAGAGTTTAAGATCCCAGTTACATCATGAGGAGTCAGTACAGTAAGATTTTGTCCATTCATTAACCTCCGGCTTTAGTGGATACTGCTTTTGATGTGAAAGTAGGTGAGGGTCATTGAGCTTGATAAAGACAGGAACAGCATTTTGTGCACGACCCACCGTTTTTCCATCAGTTCACACTCCAGTATTTACAGTTGGATCCATTAAAAAGAGCTGGTTCGATCTCCATGAAAACAGAGGCCTGGACCTTGTTCGGTATATCCCTCTCCAGAAGGGGCGAGGGAGACTCTGGCAAGATTAGAAACTCGTGAGAAAACAGCACAGAGTCCCAGTTGCCACTTAAAGGATGACTGACATAATAATGTTTGGCTCATCCAGACAGTCCCATTATGGTAGTGGATCGGGCGGAAGGCGGGCCAGGGGCTTCAGTGAGCACAGAGAAAGTTGCCCCAGTGTCTAAAAGAAATCAACTGATTGACCCCCCCCCCCCCACACACACACACAGTTATTAATACCCAGGGTTCCTCAGGTGTAATTAGGATGGTAGCTTGTGTGGGGACCCCCGGGCACCTTCAGTCCAGATTGTCTTGAGAGTCCGACCCCTGGGGCCTACACTTTGGAGGGCAGTCTCTTCTCTAGTATTGGTCCTTTGCAGACCAGACCTGGAGCCAGGGGCGGCTTAGATGCCCGAGGGCAATCCCGCTTGAGATGCCCCTCCTTTCCACAGTAATAACAAGTGTTTCCCTTTTCACGTGGGTTCCTCTGGGCATTTTTCCTCATGCTGTTTCAGAGCAGATCCAACAGCCATTGTTGGGGCTTCAGTCTTTTGCCTGGTTCCTTTTTTGCCTCTTATTTTCCCCCTTATATTCTCTACCATAATATACCGTCTGAGCCAGCTGTAACAGTTTTTCTAAAGACTGATTCGGTCCAAACGCCTGTTTTTGCAACTTACGGCAGATATCTGGAGCTGACTGAGTGAGAAATCCATCTTTTAAGATCATTCCTCCTTCTGCACTTTGAAGATTGACGTCAGTAAACTTGTGGAGAGCCTCCCATAGTCTAAACTAGGAGTTTATCAGGAGTTTCCTTCTCTCCCTGGTCTATGTCAGCTAACTTAGCATAAAGGCTTAGCATGTGCTCACTTGAGTCCTTCAAGAATACATCTGGCAAAGTGACTCTGTCATAAGAACTGCTTGGCTCCTAGTAGGAAGGAGGGCTATTTCATGTTCCCTCTTTCCCCTTGTCTCACGTTCAAGCCATTCATCTCCAAAAGTAGTGGACTGTGTTAGTTGTTCAGTCGTGTCCAACTCTTTGCAACCCCACGAACTGTAGCCCGCCAGGCTTTTCTATCCAAGGAATTCTCCAGGCAGGAATACTGGAGTGGATTGCCATTCCCTTCTCCAGAGGAATTTCCCAACCCAGGGATCGAACCCTGGTCTCCTGCCTCGAAGGCAGATTCATTACCATTTGAGCTACAGGGAAGTCTCAGCTTCCCCCAAAACTCGAGTTCTCAAGTCAGGAGTCAGCGTCTGTCCCAAGACATACATTACATCTCTCCAAGTAAGCTCATAAAGTAAAGTTAGTCCCGTAAAGTCTTCTGTGTACTTTTTGGATCCTCTCAATGGTCTCGACTGCAATTAGTACTGTTTGAATTTCTACCAAGACAGAAGCAACCCCTCCTGGAAGGGTGCCCTGACTCTCAGCCTGTCCAGCTGGGAGCCCCAGATACAGGGGCAAAGTAAGAGAACAGGAGGCAGCTGAGGGTTTCACACCCAAATCTGCACCCTTAGGACACAAGTCTGGCATGTCTCATAGAGAGATAAAGAACAACACATATGGAACTTCTACCCATTTCTCTTGTTTCCTACAGAACTGGTCTAGTTGTAAAACAGTAATAATTGAGATTCTTCAACAGGTCAGCGTTCCCTGTCTTCCAAAGGATACTGTGGCCATTCAGTATCACAAAAGAAGATAGGGTGTCTTTCTAAATTCTGGGGATCAAACCTGTCCCAGCTTTTTTTAGAAAATACATTTTAAAGGAGTGGTTCTGGAACTGCTGGCTCCCATCTGTAAGAGAGAAAAAAGCGGCATCCACAGCCATGGCTTTTTTCCGCTGGAAGCGTCCTTCCCTGCTCTAGATGGGGGTGTAGAAGACTCTCCACCGGAAGCTTTCCTTCCCTGGTCAGATTTAGTCTGTCCCTTACCGATGGAGGCATCTTAACTTGTCCCTCCCGGTACTACCACTGAGGTGGGGTGGAGATGCATCAGGGGTAGACCTGATGGCATCGCAGATTGATTACTTCCATACCACCAAGACCTTTGTTTGATTTACCCTTTTCTCTGTTGCCACCCAGAGTGTAACAGAGTAGCTTTCCCGGAATGTTTCCCAAGCTAGTACTACTAGGGGAAGCATCCATCTTGTGTGTGCCTGTGCCCATTCCTGAGTACTGTCCTGATCTCAGTAGAAGTGGTGAGTCATTGCCACATCGGTATACCAAAAGAGGTGGTAGAGGGTTGGCTAGCGAGGAAAAAGTGAGCTACTTGAGCTACTAGGAACAATCCTTCCAGTTCATTTCCACAGATTCCAAAAAAGAATATCTAAGGAGTTGAGACAAAAGCCTCCTCTGGTCTACTAAGAGCTAGAGCTACCAGAGAAAGAAGCCCACTGTACTTCCAATCTGAACAGATCCTGCAGTTCCCAATCTGTGTCCTCAAAAACCTCATGGCCACCAGCAGTGCTTCTATCCATATAGATAGGAGGCACAGCCATGACAAAGACTCACTTTCAGGTCGCTGGCCCCTGAGGCAGGCAGCCAAACTAGTAACCTCCAGCCTGAGAGACGTTCCTGGAGCTAGAGTTCCACCTCGCTCCATACATGCTCCTAGTAACTTTCTAGCAAGGCTTGCCTAGTCTAGCAAGGCTAAGCGCTTCCATACATGGGGGTCTAAGTAAAAGTACACAGTAACGGCATGGACCACAAGTCCCTTGAAAGTCTATGGTCCAACAGATCAGGTTAGTAGTTCTAATTCCCCACGCAATTATGAAGTGGTCAAAGAGACCAGGAAAAGCTGACCGAGCAAGGAAAGTTCGGTCCACATGCTTCGCCCATTTCTGCCTGCTCCCCTCGCAGGGATGTTGGGTGTCTCTTTGCATTGGCAGGTCGGATAAAAGCCCGATAAGTCCATAATGAGTCTTGCTCCTTCCAGAAGCCTTCACTTTGAGATCCATCTTGGCTGAGGGGTACGTGCGCACCCCAGAAGAGGGTCCCAGGGTAGCTCAGGTGTGAAAAAAAGAAACCAAATAATTGGCCTGAAGGAAGACCAAGGACCCAGAAGAACTGACCTATATAAATGACTTAACCGCCTCTTTACTGTGCTTCTCCTCACTAGCGGGTATGCCCACACCCTTTCTCTCTGGGTGTGCATCTCTGCCTTGCTCCTATCCCAAATAAACAAACTGTTTCTCTATGTGCTCTCCCACTTGTTGTTGTGCTATGTCTCCAATAATAAGCTTTGCACCTGCATTTACAGTTTCTGCCTCCGTGATAAATGCATTTTCCACTGGGGACAAAGATCCAGGGAAAATTGGCTTCTAGCCTCTATCCCTTGCTAGTTTGGTGGCTAGGATTCCTGGTTTTCATCCAGGCTACCCAGGTTCAATTCGTGGGCAGGGAATTAAGATCTCGCTTCATGCCACCGTTCTCTTCTGCCTCGCCAAGATCAACACCAGTCCCTCCAGATGAAATAGTAAGTGCTATCAGCAAAAATTAGTTTATTTATTTATGTTTTGGCCCTGCTGTGTGGCTTGTGAGATCTCAGTTCCCCAAGCAGTGATTGAACCTGGGCTATGGCAGCTAAAGCCTGGAATTCTGACCACAAGACCACCAGGGAACTCCCCAAAATTAGTTATAAATTGATATGACCAATGGGTGTTTTCTCTGTCTAATGTAATGTGTCAATAAAAACATCTTCTAGGACATTTTATTATTCATAATTCCTCATAAAATAAAATCTAATAATTATCCTATTTGAAAGGATCTGGCCCTGTGCTCTGGTGTTCTCTGTATCTTTGTGCCCTCAGACCAGTCACATCTGTTCTGGGCCCCAGTTCTACATTCTGGGCATTAGAGGGCTGGACTTTGTGACTACCCAATAATAGTGTGAAATTTTTCCATTAAAAATCTGGGTGTAAATTAAATAAACTATCATTGGTTTTTATCTACTGACACATGTAAATAATTGTAGCTGTTGGTTCAGAGGTCCCTGCTCAGTGGTGGTGGTTTACTTGTTACATGGTATCTGACTCTTTGCTACCCCATGAAATGTAGCCTGCCAGGCTCCTCTGTCCATGGGGTTCCCCAGCAAGAATACTGGAGTAGGTTCCCCAGCAAGAATACAAGGATCAAACCCAGGTCTCCCACACTGCAGGTGGTCTCCTGCAACGCAGGCGGATTTTTGACCAGCTGAGCCACCAGGAAACCCTGCTCAGTAAATACTGTAAAATATTTTTCACCTACTAAAGGAAGGCATGCAAGACAAGACTGATCAGAAAACTGGATATTACTCCTTGCATGTGTGTGTGTGTGTGTGTGTGTGTGTGTGTGTGTGTGTGTACTCAGTCACTCAGTTGTGTCTGACTCTTTGTGACCCCATGGACTGTAGCCCACCACGTTCCTCTGTCCGTGGGATTCTCCAGGCAAGAATACTGGAGTGGGTTGCCATTTCCTCCTCCAGGGGATCTTCCTGACCCAGGGATCGAACCCGAGACTCCTTCGTCTCCTGCACTGCAGGTGGATTCTTTACCACTGAGTCACTGGATAAGCCCACTCCTTGCATCTACTGTAGGACAAAAGGTACTCATTGTTACATTCTTAGCTGCAGATGTGAAAAGATTATGACCTTGCATTCTTCCTTGTTTTCAACTAGATGCCCACATACTTGTGAAGATTTGAGACTGGCCTGCTCCAGAATGCAGGGCAGCCAGTGGTAGAGTTTAAGAGGAGACTGCTTTTCCTATTTAAAGTGGCAGTTCTCCAACACTTTCAATTCACATCACTCTGTCCTTCCAACCCTCTTTAGAAGTTATCACCTTTTAACAACGTTTATTGCCTTTCTTCTTCACCAGAATGTCAGGTCCAGGAAGTTAGGGGTTTGGGGGTTGCTTTGTTCAACCAAACATTAAGTATCAAGAGCAGTGACTGGTGATCAATAGATTATTGTTGAATGAATAAATAGCATCTTATATACTCGAAGTTTGCCATCTCTAGTATTTTCTGCATTACTCTACAAAATCAATATTATAACTAGTCGTGTCATCCAGAGATGCTTGCAGCGTCTTTTAAAGGGAATAATTAATCTTTTAACAAAATGAATACAGCCATATATGTTTTGCTGCTCTCTACATGTGTGGTAAAGATACTAAAAATATGGAGAAGGAAATGGCAACCCTCTCCAGTACTCTTGCCTGGAGAATCCCTTGGACAGAGGAGGCTGGTGGGCTACAGTCCATGGGGTCGCAAGAGTCGGATACGACTGAGCGACTGACACACACCCACAATTGAGATACTTGATGGTGCAAGGGCACACTTTCTCTACTCTCCCATCTCCTGCAGGAAGCAGGATGGGGCAGGCAGCACCTGGGAGGCAGGGTGACTCCCCCCACCCCCACCCCTTCTGGAAGTCTTGGGGCCTCAGTGCCTGCAACAGCTGGCCTTGGGCAAATAAAAGACTAAGTTGTTTAAAAAAAAAAAAAGATACTAAAAATAAAGCAGCTGAATACATATGTGAGAAGCAGAAATCACTGCAATATCAGCATGAACAGAAATGAGCAAACAGGAAATGAATAAGATAAATTCCAATAAAAAGGAAGGCTATGAAGAAAACAAATGCATAGTGAGGAGTTAGAGAGTTGTGGGATAGGTCAGGGAAGGAAAACATCTGAGGAAAACACATCTGAATGATAATATCTTATATGTGGATTTTAAAAACATGGTACAAATGAACTTATTTATACAACAGAAATAAACTCACAGATGTAGAAAACAAATTTATGGTTACCAAAGGCAGGTGGGGAAGAGGGTTAAATCGGAAGTTTGAGATTAAATTATACACAATACTATAAGTAAAATAAAGAACAAAGCTCTACTATATTAATCAGGAAAATTAAACTGTTAGATGGTGAGATGGACAGGGAAGTCGGGCGTGCTGTAGTCCATGGGGTTGTGAAGACTCAGACACGACTTGGTGATTGAACAACAACAACAAACTTAGATAAATATCTAAATATAAAAAGAGAAAGTCTGCATGGAGAAAAGTACAGTCCTGTCCTTGAATGGACTAAGAAAATCTTTGGCCCCAGCCCAGAGACGCCACCCAGTGGTGGGATGATCAAGAAGGCAGGCGCTCCATGGCCTTGACACTTAACTGTGGCCCCTGCCAAAGGTGCTCTGCCCCTAAGGCTCACCCCGGCACACCACTCATGCACCTGCTCAAATGTCTTTTTTTTTTTCTTTTTTAAAAAATTACTGAAATGCAGTTGATTAGCAATGTTGTATTAGCTTCAAGTGCACAGTAAAGTGATTCAGTTATACAGTCATTATTTTTACATTCTCTTCCATTGTAAGTTATTACAAGATGCAGGGATGGTGGTTCCACTACATCCTCATTCAACGTGCCTATTTGTCGTGCTGTGCAGAAGACAAATGGATCTTGGAGAAGGACAGTGGATTATCTAAACTTAACCAGGTAGTGTCTCCAACAGCAGCTGCTATACCAGATACAGTTTTGTTGCCTGAGCAAACGAACACATCCTTTGATACTTGGCATGTAGATACTTATCTGGTAAATGCCTTTTTTAAAATCAGTGCTGCTAGTAAAGACCAGCAAAAGCAGTTTTCTTTCCATTGGCAAGGCCAGCTATATACCTTCACTGTCCTACCTCAGAGGTAGATCAACTCTCCAGTCCTGTGTCATAATTTAGTTTGTAGGGATTTTGGTCAACTTTCCCTTCCACAAGACATCACATCACATGTCTTCATGCTCAGTCACTTTAATCATGTCTGGCTCTTTGCGACACTATGGACTGTAGCCTGCCAGGCTCCGCTGTCCACAGGATTCTCCAGGTAAGAATATTGGAGTGGGTTGCTGTGACCTACTTCAGGGGATCTTCCCAACCCAGGGGTCGAACCCATGTCCCTTACATCTCTTGCACTGGCAGGCAGATTCTTTACCACCGGTGCCACCTGGGAACCCCACATTGGTCCATTACATGGATATTATGCTGATTGGACCTAATGGACAAGAGTGACCAACTACTGTAGACTTGTGGATAAGATATTTGTGTGTCAGAGGACGGGAAATGAATCTGAGAAAAAATTCAGAGGCCTTCTATCTCAGTGAGATTACTAGGGGTCCAGTGGTGGGGGGCTTGTTGAGATACTCCTTCTAACCTCTTGAAGAGGAAGTTTTGCATCTGGCTCTTCCGTAAGCAAAAAGGAGGGACAACACCTAGGGCCTCTTTGGACATCAGAGGCAACACAGTCCTCATCTGGACGAGCTACTCTGGCCTATTTACCAGGTGATTCAAAATTAATGGCTACCAAAGTGGGAGGGCTTCCCTTGTGGCTCAGCTGGTAAAGAATCCGCCTGCAATGCAGGAGACATGGGTTGGATCCCTGGGTTGGGGAGATCCCCTGGAGAAGGGAAAGGCTACCCACTCCGGTATTCTGGCCTGGAGAATTCCATGGACTGTATAGTCTGTGGGATCACAAAGAGTAGGACACGACTGAGTGACTTTCACTTTCAAAGTGGGAGGGGTTAATTGCGAGTATGGGATTAACAGATGCACATTACCATACATAAAGTAGATAAACAACAGGCACCTACTATATAGCACAGGGAACTATATTCAGTATCTTGTAATGACCTATAATAGAAGAGAATGTAAAAATGATGACTGTATAGCTGAATCACTTTACTGTGCACTTGAAACTAATACAACATTGCTAATCAACTGCATTTCAGTAATTTTTTTTTAAAGAAAAAAAGACATTTGAGCAGGTACATGAGTGGTGTGCCGGGGTGAGCCTTAGAGGCAGAGCACCTTTGGCAGGGGCCACAGTTAAGTGTCAAGGCCATGGAGCGCCTGCCTTCTTGATCATCCCACCACTGGGTGGCGTCTCTGGGCTGGGGCCAAAGATTTTCTTAGTCCATTCAAGGACAGGACTGTACTTTTCTCCATGCAGACTTTCTCTTTTTATATTTAGATATTTATCTAAGTTTGTTGTTGTTGTTCAATCACCAAGTCGTGTCTGAGTCTTCACGACCCCATGGACTGCAGCACGCCCAACTTCCCTGTCCATCTCACCATCTAACAGTTTAATTTTCCAGATTAACTTAAACATTAAGTTAGTTTTAATAATATGATTAGCACTTATTCACCTACCACCCAAAATAAAAGGTATGGCCTTAACAATAATTCCATCTAACCACGTGTCTCCTCAATTCCTGGCCCTGCCTGTCCTCAACTGAGGTAAACATCATCCTAAATACCAAGTTCATCAATTTTTTATTTCCTTTTAATACAATTTTATCACAACTATACAAAATCCTAAATAATTCTTTTTAGTTTTATGAAAGTGTGTTACGCTTTTTATACTATTTCGGGAATCACAGTTCCCCCCCCCCCGCCCCCCGCCTTAAATTCATCCCTATTGTTGGGTACTGTTCTGGTTCATTCATTTTGACTCCATTCACTTTTGTTTCCAGGTTTTGCTATCGTGAACAAGATACCATGCATATTCTAGGTTTCCTGTGCAAGTGGTTCTCATAGATATATTCCTAAGCATGGACAGGATAGATTGTGAGGTCTGTAAATATTCACTGCAGGAGGAAATGCCAACTATTTTCTGAAGTGGTCACACTGATTTATATTCCTTCAACAGGGCAAGAAGATCCTGTATTTATATATCCTCTCCAACAGTCTGTTTTGTCAGACATAATTTTTGCAAGTTGAATGGGTGTAAAATGTTTTCTCATTATTTGTATTTCCCTGATCACTAATGACTTTGAACATCTCTTCGTATGATTATTGGCTCCTTCTTTCTTCTCTGAAATAGTCTAGTAGACTTAGCTTTTTAAAAACATAACCATAGTACTATTATGACATGACATTAACAATGATTCCTGGCGCTGTATTAGACTAGTATGCATACCAAACATGCTTCCACTGATTCCATTTCTTCTTTCATGTATTCATTCAGCAAACACCCAGACCAGGACTATAGGGGCAGAAAGAGAATCTGGGATAATCAGAGACTCTAACCATCTAAGAAAGTAAAAATTAGCTAAGAATGTAAAAGTATGCTCTGCCATTCATAAGGCTGGGAGAACCGACACAGATAAAGTCAGATGAAAAATAATAGGAAATATTATTTCTCTCAAGGATGTCCTGTATCTGTAATGCCATAAAGAACTCCTGCTTTGAGTGACTGCTGCTTTTTTACTCACTGAGAAACTTTGTTCTCTACAATCATAAAGTATCAAACTGTTTGATATCAGTATAGATAAAACATCCCACTCTTGCTGAAGAGCAGCTAAGGTTTCCAACCCCAGTGCAGAGAGAGGGGGGTATCTAGATAGAAAGTTCCATATCTATCTTAACTTTATGGTTTCCAAGGAAACAGGATTCTGAGTTCACTTTATAGTCCACATATAGCCCGGCTTTGGTTTGAGTTTACCAAAACACTGCTTCATTCACATTTCATCTGAACTTCACCATTTCTCAGAATTTCAGAACTCCATTTTTTCTTTTGTTTAGTGAACCACTCCATGGTTCCTCTGGTGTGTGGTCTCCCTCACTGACTGATAAATTTGTCAGACTACAGATTAATCCCAGATGTTCTTAGGCTAATTGGAATAGGACACGCTTATATTCCAGATTGTTAAACTGAGGCCCAGATGGAATGTCACTGGACTGAGAGCATCCAGCAAGTTCACACCTGAGCTCCTCCAAACACCTTCCTTACTTGAGGATTCAGAAGGGCCTGCAGTGGGATACAGAGCCCTCTACCTCGGTCAGGAGGATTCCATGAAGGAGATATTGGAACTTGGGTTCCAATACGTAGAAAGATACGTAGGCATTCCCAGGAGAAGGGCAGCATGACTTCTTCATGTGGCCCAGTGACATCTCCCAGAGGGCAAGGGCATCTCCAGGATTTCCTTACTAGAGGTGACAAGGGGCAACAAACTGGTTAAAGGGCAGAAGCGGTCTTGTCTTAAAGCTACATTTGCAAAGTAAGGGCACTATTACTATATAGATTTTATTTTATGAAAAAAGCAAATTTTCCTAAAATATTTTTATTGACATATTGTTATTAGATTAAGGGAAAATTTTAAAACTTATTTTAGCTGGGGTGGCTGGAGTGGGTATGTCGATAATGTCGATTTGGGGAGCATCCAAATCCCACAGCCAACCCCACAAGCCCAGCAGAGGGGAAGCTTACGCTGACTCCTTCCCCCTTTCCTCCAGCGCTTTATCCTAGGAGGGCCTGTAGGTCCCTGGTTTCTTCCCTTTCGCCCCTCGTGATATGTTCCAGGAGAAGCCTACAAGCAGTCCGACTTCTCATCCCCTGTTATCTGCCAGGAGATAATAGCCACTGGCATCTCTGTGTCTTCCCAGAGGCCTCTCACCTTCTCTGAACATCATTACACAGATCCATAGAGTTCAGAGCCAAAGATTCTTTCTCCAAGAAGCCCGCCCAGAGAAACGCCCCCATTCTTGCTCGCCACCGCTCCGCAACGTGAGTAGAGGCTTCCTCATCCTCTGTACGGAATGGACACTCCTCCGACATGGCGTACCCCACGGGGAAGCGCAACTTGGGCGCGGCCACATTCCCCGCCTGACAACGCTGCCGAGGGGCATTGAATGCCCCAAAACATTGACTCCGTAACATCGCCATGTTGACTGTTGGTTGACTGTGGCTTCGAACGTGGTTTTGCGCCTGTGCAGAGCCACGCCCCTTCGTGTGAACCTCCCACCCAAACCCCGAGAAGGGGCGGTGCTAGGGGTGGTGACCGGAAGCGGCTGCAGTTTTCTGCCGAGGTTTAATAGTTGTTGTGAAGAGGATCCCGTTGCTCTTTGCCGGAGCGGTGTGAAGGTAAAGGGGACCGAGGGAGGGTGAGTGTTGGGGAATTCTGTCTGGTCAGTGATGGAATCGGTTGTCTGGATATAGTTGGATGATTCGCCTTTTATTTTTCAGGCTTTCCTCTTTTCTCATATCAATGTTAAGGTCTTAAAGTTCACTCTGAGACCCACAGGGTTTGGTGCATTATATTCTAAGTGTTTTCCAAGAGTTGATTTTTTTTTTTTTTTTTTGGTCCATGAATTATTTAGAAGTGCGCTTTCATTTTACAAAAGTTTATCGTTTTACTAGACTTCTAAGTTTTCTTTGGTTAGAAAAATGTCTGCATGAAGCTCATTTCTTGAAATCTGAGGGGACTCATGGCCTAGTCTTTGGTGACTTTTTAATAAATGTTCCTTGTATAACTCGAAAATGATATTTAATTGTTTAGCTGTCAATTGTGTTGTACAAAATTTGTACTTTTTTGTTTGCTTATTCTCTTACAGAGAAAGGAGAGATTAAGTCTTCACTGTGATAATGATTTTATTCATTTCTTCTTCCGCTGTCCATGATCCAATTTGAGTTG
This sequence comes from Bos indicus x Bos taurus, assembly GCF_003369695.1. Lineage (NCBI taxonomy): Eukaryota > Metazoa > Chordata > Mammalia > Artiodactyla > Bovidae > Bos > Bos indicus x Bos taurus. The sequence continues at coordinate 57,935,502 of NC_040105.1, read as the reverse complement.
TTTTGTATGGAGCGGTTAGTCTTAGATCGAGGTGCATATATTTGAATGTTCATTCGATTACTTAAGCACCGTTTGTTAAAAAGACTGCAGTTCCTCCACTGACTCCTTTTGTACCTTTGTCAAAAATAAATTTGCCATACTTTTGTGCAGCTATTTCTAGATTCTTAGTTATGTTCTATTTGTCTATGTGTCTGCTTTTATCGTGAAAGTATGTTGAATTTTGTCAATACTGTATGAATTTATATGATTTTTCTTCTTTAGCTTGTTAATATGGGGGAATCCCCTTATTGATTTTTGAATATTGAACCAGCCTTACATTCCTGGAATAAACTTCACTTGCTTGTGGTGTGTAATTCTTTTTTTTTATATTGCAAGAATTATTAATTAATGCTTTTTTTGAGGATTTTTGTGTCCAAGTTTGTGACAGACATTGGTCTGTAGTTTTCTTTTTTGGTCCTGTCTTTGGTTTTAGTATTAGGATAATACAGATCTCAATAAATGAGTTAGGAAGTGTTCTCTCCTCTTCTATTTTCTGGAAGAGATTATGTAGATGATATTTTTTCTTTTAATGTTCAGTAGAATTCTCCAGTGAAACCATCTGGGCCTGGAAATTTCCTTTTGGAAGCTTTTGATTATGGCTTCAATTTCTGCAGTAGTTAAATAACTATTCAGGTTATCTATTTAGTGTCTGTTCAGAGTACCTACATATTTAATAGTGGGTAAATTGTAGGAGTCTATGTTTTGTGAGAAAATTGGACTATTTCATCCAAGTTATTGAATTTATGTGCATAAAGCGGTGTGTAATATTCCCTTACTTTCAATGACTACAGAATCTATAGTTATATCTACTGTTTCATTTCTGATATTGGTAATTTGTGTCTTCTCTCTTTTTATCTTTGTCAGTCTTGCTAGAGGATTACGAATTTCATTGTCTTTTCAACAAACCAGCTTTTAGTTTCATTGATCTTTCTCTGTTTTCAATTTTATTGATTTCCACTCTTACATTTATTACTTGCTTCCTTCTGATTGCTTTGGGTTTTCTTTGCTCTTCTTTTTCTAGTATCTTACGTTGGAAGCTTACCTTATTGATTAATACCTTAATTCTTTTCTAATATAAACATTTAGGATTATAAATTTACCTTTCAACACTGCTTTATCTGCATCCCAAATTGTGATATGTTGTATTTTCATTTTTATTCATTACTTTTTAATTTCCCTTGAGACTTCCTCTTTGATCCATGGATTATTTAATTGTATTGTTTAATTTCCAAAGTTTGGCGACTTTCCTGTTACCTGTTACTGATTTCTAGTTTGATGCTATTATAATCAGAGAACATAAGCTGTATGATTCCAGTTTGTTAAGTTTTGTTTTATGACCCTGGAGAGTGTCACACAGGTGCTTGAAGAGAATGTGTATTCTATTCGTGTTTGGCTGGAGTAGGATGGATATGTTCAGTTAGGACTCTTGAGACTCTTTTCTTGGTCTTTTGATGCAGGCTTTTCTTAGAGCTTTGTTGTCTGTGCCTACTGATGGTTCTGAGTTATAAGCTTCTCTAGTGGCCTGTTTGTGATACACTCGAAGGAAAGGAAACCCAGGGAACTCACTGCAGTTGTTCCTTAGGCCCTGAGGTCTGTGGACGGTGCCTTTTCTTTTTAACTTTGAGTCTTTCTATTTGTATTTGTTGTTATGTCATTTTTTCCCCCTGGTCTCTTCCACATTCATTATTCTCTTCTATCTGTATTTTCCTGTATTAACTTTGTTAATGTAAATTTTGCTAGGTAAGCACCTGTTTCACATCAATATAAAATATGTTGCTATACAGTTAGGCATAATATCCTACAATAACTACTTTGAAACACTGCCTTATCTGGGAATGATTCTCATTCTGTCTTCTCTCTCTGTATATGTGTGCGTGTGTGTGTGTGTGTGAGAATATATATGTTTTTAAACTCTTCTTTATCTCATTTGCTAGGGAGTTATTTGTGACATTGGTCGTTTTAAAGGACCAGCTCTTTGTTTTCTTTAAACTCCTGTTATATTCATTTGATTTATTTAAGGTTTTTCTTAATTACTGTTTTCCTTTGGGGGGGGGTGCTTAATTTTGTTTTGTTTTTTTTTTTTTCCTACTTCTGATGTTTTAGAGTGAATACTTAGCTCTCTTTTGTTCTTGTTCATTTTTTTATTTATTATTTTATTGAAAGGTAATTGCTTTACAGAATTTTGTTTTCTGTCAAACCTCAACATGAATCAGCCATAGGTATGCATATATCCCCTCCCTTTTGAACCTCCCTCCCATCTCCGTCCCCATCCCACCCCTCTAGGTTGATACAGAGCCCCTGTTTGAGTTTCCTGAGCCATACAGCAAATTCCTGTTGGCTATCGATTTTACATATGGTAATGTTAAGTTTCCATGTTACTCTTTCCATACATCTCACCCTCTCCTCCCCTCTCCCCATGTCCATAAGTCTACTGTCTATGTCTGTTTCTCCATTGTTGCCCTGTAAATAAATTCTTCAGAACCATTTTTCTAGATTCTGTGCATTAGAATATGGTATTTATCTTTCTCTTGCTGACCTCACTTCACTCTCTATAATAGGTTCTAGGTTCATCCACCTCATATACCCTGAGGAAACCAGGGTTGAAAAAGACACATGTATCTCTTTTTTGTTCTATTTATTTGTATATTTACTTTGTTGGTCTCTGGGGGCAATTTCATACATCACCAGTGTAGTACAGCTGAGCCATTAATCTTGTAGCTTCACCACTGTTAACTGGTTCATTTTTATGACACTGCTGAAAAATCAGTTGTTTCTATAGAGATTAAAGATAAAAACCTTTTGAGAAATGTGCAAGTTCCTTTTGTATACCTACAGATTTTTCCACTCTATTAGATTTTTCATCTTTCACAATATTTATTTTCTTTGAATTAGTGGTAACTGGTTTTGCTGTATTCTTTACCTTAAAGTTTTTTGGCTGGCTCTATGGAATACACTCCTGGACTTCTGTCCTTAGTTTGTCCATGGGCATGGTCTTTGATACCCTCGTGCAGCTGCTCAAGCTCCAGGTGACTCCATCTGCACCTGTTATATTTATTTTTAATTAAAAATAAAGCCATTTAAATATATACATTTCACTCCGTATACAACTTTAGCATGTTCCATGACTTCTGGTAAAAATTTTGTAGCTTTTGTATTGATTTCTGACTTTGATCCTGGGTTATTTAGGAAAGTGTTCTTTTTCTTTTTTTCCCTTGTGGCTCGGCGGGTAGAGAATCTGCCTGCAATGTGGGAGACCTGGGTTCGATCCCTGGGTTGGGGAGATCCCTTGGAGAAGGGAAAGGCTACCCGCTTCAGTATTCTGGCCTGGAGAATTCCAAGGACTGTATAGTCCACGTGGTCGCAAAGAGTTGGACACGACTGAGCGACTTTCACTTTCTTTTTCTTTTAAAGCAGATTGATTTATTTAGTTATATAAAAGAGACATGTATATATATTCAACACCTTAAAATTCATCAATTTGAAGTGTACGGTTCAGTGACTTTTAGTACATTCACGGAATTGTTTAGTCAACACCACAGTATAATTTTAGAACGTTTTCAGTACCCCAGAAAGAAACTTTTCATGCATTAGCAGACATTCATCATTCATGCCACCCTGTGTCCCCAGCCCTAGGAAACTTCTAATCAGTTTTCTGCCTCATGTGTTTGCCTATTATGGACATTTCATATATATGGAATCATAAAATATGTGGTCTTTTGTGACTGACTTCTTTCCCTTAAGATAATGATTTCAAGGTTCATTTATGTTATAGCATATATTGGTACTTCTTTTTTTTTTTTTTTTCGTTTCATATATGATATTATACGTATTTCAATGCCATTCTCCCAAATCATCCCACCCTCTCCCTCTCCCACAGAGTCCAAAAGACTGTTCTATACATCTGTGTCTCTTTTGCTGTCTCGCATACAGGGTTATTGTTACCATCTTTCTAAATTCCATATATATGCGTTAGTATACTGTATTGGTGTTTTTCTTTCTGGCTTACTTCACTCTGTATAATAGGCTCCAGTTTCATCCACCTCATTAGAACTGATTCAAATGTATTCTTTTTAATGGCTGAGTAATACTCCATTGTGTATATGTACCACAGCTTTCTTATCCATTCATCTGCTGATGGACATCTAGGTTGCTTCCATGTCCTGGCTGTTATAAACAGTGCTGCGATGAACATTGGGGTACACGTGTCTCTTTCAATTCTGGTTTCCTCAGTGTGTATGCCCAGCAGTGGGATTGCTGGATCATAAGGCAGTTCTAGTTCCAGTTTTTTAAGGAATGTCCACACTGTTCTCCATAGTGGCTGTACTAGTTTGCATTCCCACCAACAGTGTAAGAGGGTTCCCTTTTCTCCACACCCTCTCCAGCATTTATTGCTTGTAGACTTTTGGATCACAGCCATTCTGACTGGCATGAAATGGTACCTCATAGTGGTTTTGATTTGCATTTCTCTGATAATGAGTGATGTTGAGTATCTTGTCATGTGTTTGTTAGCCATCTGCATGTCTTCTTTGGAGAAATGTCTATTTAGTACTTTGGCCCATTTTTTGATTGGGTCATTTATTTTTCTGGAATTGAGCTGTAGGAGTTGCTTGTATATTTTTGAGATTAGTTGGTTGTCTGTTGCTTCATTTGCTATTATTTTCTTCCATTCTGAAGGCTGTCTTTTCACCTTGCTTATAGTTTCCTTTGTTGTGCAGAAGCTTTTAAGTTTAATTAGGTCCCATTTGTTTATTTTTGCTTTTATTTCCAGTATTCTGGGAGGTGGGTCATAGAGGATCCTGCTGTGATGTATGTCAGAGAGTGTTTTGCCTATGTTCTCCTCTAGGAGTTTTATAGTTTCTGGTCTTACGTTTAGATCTTCAATCCATTTTGAGTTTATTTTTGTGTATGGTGTTAGAAAGTGCTCTAGTTTCATTCTTTTGCAAGTGGTTGACCAGTTTTCCCAGCACCACTTGTTAAAGAGATTGTCTTTAATCCATTGTATATTCTTGCCTGCTTTGTCAAAGATAAGGTGTCCATATGTGCGTGGATTTATCTCTGGGCTTTCTGTTTTGTTCCATTGATCTATATTTCTGTCTTTGTGCCAGTACCATACTGTCTTTATGACTGTGGCTTTGTAGTAGAGCCTGAAGTCAGGCAGGTTGATTCCTCCAGTTCCATTCTTCTTTCTCAAGATAGCTTTGGCTATTTGAGGTTTTCTGTATTTCCATACAAATTGTGAAGTTATTTGTTCTAGCTCTGTGAAGAATACTGTTGGTAGCTTGATAGGGATTGCATTGAATCTATAAATTGCTTTAGGTAGTATATTCATTTTCACTATACTGATTCTTCCAATCCATGAACATGGTATATTTCTCCATCTATTAGTGTCCTCTTTGATTTCTTTCACCAGTGTTTTATAGTTTTCTATATATAGGTCTTTAGTTTCTTTAGGTAGATATATTCCTAAGTATTTTATTCTTTTCGTTGCAATGGTGAATGGAATTGTTTCCTTAATTTCTCTTTCTATTTTCTCATTATTAGTGTATAGGAATGTAAGGGACTTCTGTGTGTTGGTTTTATATCCTGCAACTTTACTATATTCACTGATTAGTTCTAGTAATTTTCTGGTGGAGTCTTTAGGGTTTTCCAAGTAGAGGATCATGTCATCTGTAAGCCGTGAGAGTTTTACTTCTTCTTTTCCAATTTGGATTCCTTTTATTTCTTTTTTTGCTCTGATTGCTGTGGCCAAAACTTCCAAAACTATGTTGAACAGTAATGGTGAAAGTGGGCACCCTTGTCTTGTTCCTGACTTTAGAGGAAATGCTTTCAATTTTTCACCATTGAGGATAATGTTTGCTGTGGGTTTGTCATATATAGCTTTTATTATGTTGAGGCATGTTCCTTCTATTCCTGCTTTCTGGAGAGTTTTTATCATAAATGGATGTTGAATTTTGTCAAGGGCTTTCTCTGCATCTATTGAGATAATCATGTGGTTTTTATTTTTCAATTTGTTAATGTGGTGTATTACACTGATTGATTTGCGGATATTGAAGAATCCTTGCATCCCTGGGATAAAGCCGACTTGGTCGTGGTGTACGATCTTTTTAATGTGTTGTTGGATTCTGATTGCTAGAATTTTGTTAAGGATTTTTGCATCTATGTTCATCAATCATATTGGCCTGTAGTTTTCTTTTTTTGTGGCATCTTTGTCAGGTTTTGGTATTAGGGTGATGGTGGCCTCCTAGAATGAGTTTGGAGGTTTACCTTCCTCTGCGATTTTCTGGAAGAGTTTGAGTAGGATAGGTGTTAGCTCTTCTCTAAATTTCTGGTAGAATTCAGCTGTGAAGCCGTCTGGACGTGGGCTTTTGTTTGCTGGAAGATTTCTGATTACAGTTTCAATTTCTGTGCTTGTGATGGGTCTGTTAAGATTTTCTATTTCTTCCTGGTCCAGTTTTGGAAAGTTGTACTTTTCTAAGAATTTGTCCATTTCTTCCATGTTGTCCATTTTATTGCCATATAATTGTTGATAGTAGTCTCTTATGATCTTTTGTATTTCTGTGTTGTCTGTTGTGATCTCTCCATTTTCATTTCTAATTTTATTGATTTGACTTTTCTCCCTTTGTTTCTTGATGAGTCTGGCTAATGGTTTGTCAATTTTATTTATCCTTTCAAAGAACCAGCTTTTGGCTTTGTCGATTTTTGCTATGGTCTCTTTTGTTTCTTTTGCATTTATTTCTGCCCTAATTTTTAAGATTTCTTTCCTTCTACTAACCCTGGGGTTCTTCATTTCTTCCTTTTCTAGTTGCTTTAGGTGTAGAGTTAGATTATTTATTTGACTTTTTTCTTATTTCTTGAGGTATGCCTGTACTGCTGTGAACTTTCCCCTTAGGACTGCTTTAAAGTGTCCCACAGGCTTTGGGTTGTTATATTTTCATTTTCATTCATTTCTATGAAAATTTTTATTTCTTTTTTGATTTTTTCTGTGATTTGTTGGTTATTCAGCAGCGTGTTGTTCAGCCTGCATATGTTGGAATTTTTAATAGTTTTTCTCCTGTAATTGAGATCTAATCTTACTGCATTGTGGTCAGAAAAGATGCTTGGAATGATTTCAGTTTTTCTGAATTTACCAAGGCTAGATTTATGGCCCAGGATGTGATCTGTCCTGGAGATGGTTCCGTGTGCACTTGAGAACAAGGTGAAATTCATTGTTTTGGGATGAAATGTCCTATAGATATCAATTAGGTCTAACTGGTCTATTGTATCATTTAAAGTTTGTGTTTCCTTGTTAATGTTCTGTTTAGTTGATCTATCCATAGGTGTGAGTGGGGTATTAAAGTCTCCCACTATTATTGTGTTATTGTTAACTTCTCCTTTCATACTTGTTAGCATTTGACTTACATATTGTGGTGCTCCTATGTTGGATGCATATATATTTATAATTGTTATATCTTCTTCTTGGATTGATCCTTTGATCATTATGTAGTGTCCTTCTTTGTCTCTTTTCACAGCCTTTGTTTTAAAGTCTATTTTATCTGATATGAGTATTGCTACTCCTGCTTTCTTTTGGTCCCTATTTGCATGGAAAATCTTTTTCCAGCCCTTCACTTTCAGTCTGTATGTGTCCCTGTTTTGAGGTGGGTCTCTTGTAGACAACATATACAGGGGTCTTGTTTTTGTATCCATTCAGCCAGTCTTTGTCTTTTGGTTGGGGCATTCAACCCATTTACGTTTAAGGTAATTATTGATAAGTATGATCCTGTTGCCATTTACTTTATTGTTTTGGGTTCAAATTTATACACCCTTTTTGTGTTTCCTGTCTAGAGAATATCCTTTAGTATTTGTTGGAGAGCTGGTTTTGTGGTGCTGAATTCTCTCAGCTTTTGCTTGTCTGTAAAGCTTTTGATTTCTCCTTCATGTTTGAATGAGATCCTTTCTGGGTACAATAATCTGGGCTGTAGGTTATTTTCTTTCATCACTTTAAGTATGTCTTGCCATTCCCTCCTGGCTTGGAGAGTTTCTATAGAAAGATCAGCTGTTATCCTTATGGGAATTCCCTTGTGTGTTATTTGTTGTTTTTCCCTTGCTGCTTTTAATATTTGTTCTTTGTGTTTGATCTTTGTTAATTTGATTAATATGTGTCTTGGGGTGTTTTGCCTTGGGTTTATCCTGTTTGGGACTCTCTGGGTTTCTTGTACTTGAGTGATTATGTCCTTGCCCATTTTAGGGAAGTTTTCAACTATTATCTCCTCAAGTATTTTCTCATGGTCTTTCTTTTTGTCTTCTTCTTCTGGGACCCCTATGATTCGAATGTTGTAGCGTTTAATATTGTCCTGGAGGTCTCTGAGATTGTCCTCATTTCTTTTAATTCATTTTTCTTTTTTCCTCTCTGATTCATTTATTTCTACCATTCTATCTTCTAATTCACTAATCCTATCTTCTGCCTCTGTTATTCTACTATGTATTGCCTCCAGAGTGTTTTTGATCTCATTTATTGCATTATTCATTATATATTGACTCTTTTTTATTTCTTCTCGGTCCTTGTTAAACCTTTCTTGCATCTTCTCAATCCTTGTCTCCAGGCTATTTATCTGTGATTCCATTTTGATTTCAAGATTTTGGATCAATTTCACTATCATTATTCGGAATTCTTTATCAGGTAGATTCCCTATCTCTTCCTCTTTTGTTTGGTTTGGTGGGCATTTATCCTGTTCCTTTACCTGCTGGGTATTCCTCTGTCTCTCCATCTTGTTTAAATTGCTGAGTTTGGGGTGTCCTTTCTGTATTCTGGCAGTTTGTGGAGTTCTCTTTATTGTGGCGTTTCCTCTCTGTGTGTGGGTTTGTACAGGTGGCTTGTCAAGGTTTCTTGGTTAGGGAAGCTGGTGTCGGTGTTCTGGTGGGTGGAGCTGGATTTCTTCTCTCTGGAGTGCAATGAAGCGTCCAGTAATGAGTTATGAGATGTCTATGGTTTTGGGGTGACTTTGGGCAGCCTGTATCTTGGAGCTCAGGGCTGTGTTCCTGTGTTGCTGGAGAATTTGCTTGGTATGTCTTGCCCTGGAACTTGGTGGCCCTTGTGTGGTGCTTGGTTTCAGTGTAGGTATGGAGGCGTTTGATGAGCTCTTGTCAATTAATGTTCCTTGGAGTCAGGGTTTGGACTTAAGCCTCCTGCTTCCAGTTGGCGGTCTTATTTTTACAGTAGTCTCAAAACTTCTCCTTCTATACAGCACCATTGATAAAACATCTAGGTTAAAGATGAAAAGTTTCTCCACTCCTTTCGAAGACAATGGGTTGCTTTTCTGGGTGCCTGATGTCCTCTGCCGGCATTCAGAAGTTGTTTTGTGGCATTTACTCGGCGTTTAAATGTTCTTTTGATGAATTTGTTGGGGAGAAAGTGTTCTCCCCGTCCTATTCCTCTGCCATCTTAGCTCCTCCTCGGTACTTTTTTTTTATTGCCAAATAATACTCCATTGTATGCACACACCAAATTTTGTTTATCTGTTCATCAGTTGGTCGACATTTAAATGGTTTCCACTTTTTGGCTACTATGAATAATACTGCTGTGAATATTTGTGCACAAGTTTTGGAGTGGACATGGGCTTTCATTTCTCTTGGTAGCTACTAGGAGTAGAACTGCTGGGTCATACGATGACTCTATATGGGTAGCATTTTGAGGAACTGCCAACGTATTTTTCAGAGTGGCTGTACCTTTTTAAAATTTTACCAGTACTGTCTGAGAGCTCAAATTTATTCACATCTCACCAACATTAGTTACTGTCTTTTTTTTTAGCCATCCTAGTGTATATGAAATGGTTTGCTAATGAATAGAACATTTTTGGTTTTGATTGCATTTCCTAAGGCATTATGATATTGAACATCTTATACTATAATCAAGGATGCAGCCTGTCCATTCCCAACATTCAGACATCTACCAGGTTTTTTTGTGGCCAAGTTATTTGATAGAATTTTGTTAAAAGTTCTACAGGCAGAAGAAAAGAAAGCATATTCTCTCTTTCTCTGAAACAACGTCATCTTTACATGTTTAAAATTTAACCTATTCATACTTTTTATTTTGCTTTTTATTTTGTATGCTTTCCTGTTTCTTTTTCATCTCATTTCTTAACTTCTCTTGTCTTAAGTTCCTCCTCAGTTTATGTGATATTTACCCTTCTCCAACAAGAATGACTAAATCTATAGTGCCTGGATTAGTTGATCATAATGAAATTGTATCTCAGCTTGGACACGGAGACAACTTCCCCTCCCTAGTTCCCTCAACAGGAGAAACAGTTTTTACCTCTGGACGTTTTTGTGGCAATTAAAAATTTTAGTCCCAGACTGTTAATAATTTCCTTATGGCATATATCTTCTGTCTTAAGAAACTTTACTTAACATTTTTTTTCCAAATTATAATCATGTTTTCAACATCTATTTAATAATAGAACCATGTTTATTTTGAGCCTCCCACATATAAGGTACCATGTGGTACACCATTGAGAATGTGAACTTTGAAGCCAGGTAGACTGACTTCAATTTAACATCACTAAACCTCTGTTTCTGTATGCATGCTGCTGCTGCTGCTGCTAAGCCACTTCAGTCATGTCCAACTCTGTGCGACCCCATAGACGGCAGCCCACCAGGCTCCTGTGTCCCTGGGATTCTCCAGGCAAGAATACTGCAGTGGGTTGCCATTTCCTTGTCCAATGCATGCATGCATGCTATGGCACTTCAGTCGTGTCTGACTCTTTGTGACCCCATGGACTGTAGCCCACCAGGCTCCTCTGTCCACGGGATTCTCTAGGCAAGAATACTGGAGTGGGTTGCCATTTCCTTCTCCTCTATATGCATACTGTGAGATAATAATAATTACAGCAGTACACAAATAATGGGATTGATGTGCACATTAAATGAGATACCTCCTTCTGCATATTACATGATTCCTTGTAATAACCATACTTGCTAATATGAATTAAGTATTTATCTGGGCCAGTCTGTTGCTGAGTTGCTTAAAAACATCAACTCATTTAATTCTCACAGTCCCTTGAAATAAATATTTTTGATTTGTTTTGGGGAAAAGAAAACCTGAAGAAACATTTTCATATTCATATAGCTAAAGGATGACAGAGCTAGAAATGAAGCTTTTGTTAATTTTAGTCTGAGTGTCATGGTCACACTCATATTCCGTTTTGATGAATGACTTGAATAGGTTGATGTGAATAGGTTCAGTAGTTTGAATAGGTTGAACAGGTTGATGTGACTGTCTACTCCACAGTATTCAGTGCCATAAACAATACTTTGGTGTTCTCAGGAAGCACTTGTGGGGTGAATGCAGAATAACTGACCACATGAACACTGTCTTTCCAGGTTTTTTGGAATCTCTGCTTAGCCCTTGGGACAGACCCTGTGGTGAAGGCTGCAGGATCTTCCATATCAAGCATCAGCAGCTGTGGTTAAGTCCACAGGTGCCCACCTGACCTCGGGTTCCTGGGAAGAGCAGAGTTGTCAGCAAGAGAACCTGTGGGTAAAGCCCAGCAGAAAGATGCCAGGCAATCGGAGTGCTGCTGGGCCGTCTCCGACCCTGAGTACAGGGGGATGTGACAATTCCTGTGAGGTAAGGAGTAGGAAGAGGCACCCAGGGACAGAAATTCTCCAGAATGAAAGATAATATCTCACTATTTTAATTTGTATGACTTTTTTTTTTTTAAATCAGGCAACATAATCAGGGGATTTTTATTGCTTATTTATTTATGTGAATTTCCTTCTGTCCATTGTTGATTTATTTATATTAGCTTATGGATTTTTACAGAGTTTTTTTTTAAGAGTAAGGTTAATAACCTTTTATCATTCTTATATATTGGGTTGGCCAAAAAGTTTGTTTGGGGTTTTCTGTACGATGTTATGGAAAAAACTCAAACGAACTTTTTGGTTAACCCAGTATTTCTGTGAATATTTTTTGCCACTTTGTAATTTGAAATTAGTTTCTAGTTTATCCATAAGTGACAAAAGGTGCCAAATAGTTGTCAAAGTCTTCTTAAAACAATGGCTCTTCTCTGCTTTGTTTCTCCCAGATTCCAGCTCTCTAGAAGCAAGCTCTCTTAAACTTTTTAATGGATTTCTTTTTAGTTTTGAACATTATCTACTGACTTTCCACTATGTAAGGTAGAGATTTAGCTTTTCCACGCACCTCCACTCATATGCACATTTGCCTCTACCTATCACTGTTCTGATTAGATCTATCGTGTTTATTATTGTGACTGTTTATAGTTGAGTTGTGTAGTATCCCTGCTTACTATTTCTTCACAACTTTTACTGTTCCCTGGAATTAATGGATTGATCATTTCTTTGCTTTACTATATACATATCAATAATTCAACGCCAAATTCTTTCTAGTTAGTTAAATCTCCTCTCTGTATATTCAGTTAAAGAATCTACCTGCAATGTGAGACTCAGGTTCAATTCCCCAGTCGGGAAGATCCCCTGGAGAAGGGACTGGCAACCCACTCCAGTATTCTTGCCTTGAGAATCCCACGGACAGAGGAGCTGGGTGGGCTACAGTCCATGGGGTTGCAAAGAGTCGGACACACACATAGTGACATTACTTATAAATACTCATACCGTGTTTACTATGAGCCCAGCACTGTTACACATACACTCTATCTACTAACTCATCTTCGTTACAATCTGGAGAAGTAGGTACCATTGTTTTTCTCATTTTATAGAAGGGGAAACTGTTGTTGTTTGTTGTTTAGTTGCTGAGTCGTATCCAACTCTTTGCAGCCCCATGGACTGTAGCCCCCCCAGGCTCCCCTGTCCATGAAATTTTCCAGGCAAGAATGCTGAAGTGGATTGCCATTTCCTTCTCCAAGGGGAAACTGGGGCATAGAGAAAAACTATCTGACCCAAGTTAACACAGCAAGTAAGAGCGGGGAGTGCTATCTCAACTCTGGGTATCAGTGTCTTCTCTTTGAAAAAATCTCTCCTGGACCTTGTTGACTTGCTGAAGGCTGGTCTGGTTGCTCTCTCGCCTTCACACACAGCTATGACTTTGGTGTCTTCTGTCCACCATCTATCAGGAAATCCTTTTTACTTCTGTCTTGTATCAGATTCCTTTCCCTGAGAATCCTGTTTTTTTTTCCTTCTTGTTTCCTAGATCCTGTGTCTTCCTCTTTCTTGGTTTACCCCCTAATTTGGAGGGTGGGGTACTTCCTTCAGTATATCCTTGAAAATGGATGCATGACAAGAGAACTTTATGAAGCTTTGCATATCTGAAAATGTCACGTAAAATGTATTTATGTAATATATATAATTGTATAAATACATTTACAGAAATACAAAAGTAATAAATACCATGGAAGTATGTTTATTTGACCCTGATAATAAATTTATCTTTTTGGCTGAGTGTAGAATTCTAGGCTGGAAATCATTTTTGTGTAGAATTTTACAAATCTGTTTCCAGTCTAGTCCTTTTCCCGCTCACACACACATTTTTTTCTGCTTTTCAAAAAATCTCTTATTTCAGTTGTTGAGCCTCCATATTTTAAATTCTTTGCTCTACCGATTTCCATTTCTTTCTCTTTTGCTCTCCTTCCTAGAAGTTTTTTTAAAAAAACTTTATCTCCCAAATCATCTTCTGTGTCTCTCATTAATGCTGTTCTATATTTTTGGAAGACGGAGGGATACTCAAGATACTGGAATGGTATCTTGAGACTGAAAAATGAGGCAGGCAACTCCATATAATCAATGGATCAGTTTATGGTTATAGGTAACTTACTCACAGGGTGAGATCAGGGGGGCGATGAACCAGAAGCATTCACAGCTGCCTCCTACACAGCTGAGGGACGATTGGGACAGTTTCACAGTTAACCTAGGGTCTGGGGGGTGGGTACGTGCTTGGAAACAGCAAGTGCATTCCTAAGTCAAGCTTTATGAATGGGCAACTAGTCTTATGGGCACTGGGAATACCTCAGTGAAGGTCTTCATTATTATTTAAAGACTAATAGAGCCTAGAGGCCACAAGATCTAATGATCATTAAGCAATATCTATTAACTATTAATACAAAGCCCTTGGTGACAGAGAAGAGACTTACTACATGGTACAGCCCTAGGCAGGGTCAGTGAGGCGGCCCAAGATGGCATCTGTTATGATAACAACTGTACATATGTTTTTTATATATAATTTCATTTATTTATTTGTTTAGGCTGTGTTGGGTCTTCGTTGCTTCATGAGGGCTTTCTCTAGTTGCAGTGAGTAGGGGCTACTCTCTACTTGCAGTGCTCGGGCTTGTCATTGCAGTGGCTTCTCTTGGCTGTGGAGGAGGGGCTCTAGGGCACATGGGCTTCAGTAGCCGCAGTTCCTGGGCTCTAGAGCACAGGCTCAACAGTTGTGGCATATGGGCTTAGTTGCTTTGTGGCATGTGAAATCTTCCTGGACCAGGGTTTGAACCCATGTCTTCTGCAGTGGCAGGTGAATTTACCACTGAGCCACCAGGGAAGCCCATGTTTTTGTTTTAGATAACTCTTTTTCTTTTCAGGATTTTTGTTTAGTATCTTATCACTCTTATATTAGTAATAGTTTTTAAATTTAATTTTTAAATGATAATACAGTCAGATGGCTCAAAAATAAAAATTTTAAATATATATAAAATTTTAAAATATGAAAAGCTATATACAGTCTAAATTCTCTTATCTTTTTCCTGTCTATTCACTTCTCTTTATTTTTAATTTTTATTTAGTTTTTGGCTGCACCATGGTGGGGCATGTGGGATCTTAGTCCCCTGACCAGGGACTGAACCCACACCCCCTGCGGTGAGTGGAAGCATAGAGTCTTAACCACTGGACCACCAGGGAACTCGCTGTTCACCTCTCTTTAATACATATAACCAAGTTAGTTTTCTCGGCGTGAATTTCTTTATGTAAGTAAAAGCAGTTGAGAGCACACTGTTATTTTTTCTTTTTTTAGTTCAGGAAAGGTAGCCCACAAGACAAATTCTTATCAGTTTTTGGTAATTTTAAATCGTTTGGTAAAATAGAAAATGAGTTATAAACCATGCTGCCATGAACATTTTTGTTCATGTCATGTATGTGTGTCCACCCTCTCTTGACTGTATACATAGGGATGGAGTTAGTGGGTCCTAGATTCAGCCTATCTTTTAAAAAATATTTTTGTTGTGAAATATAACGTATGTCCAGAAAAGCGTGCAAAACCAACATGTACAGCTCAGTAATTTTTCACTATGACGGTCTAGAAAATGTCCATAGTTAGCATTCCAGAATTCCCCTACTTCCAAAGTCAGGTACTCTCCTGACTTTTATGATAACTTATTTCCATTGAAAAGAAAATCACAAGCTTCAGAGTGGAAGAAGAGACAGACAACAGAGGACTTGTACCCAGGATGTATAAAGAACAGCAGAACAATAAGAAAAAGCAGATGACCCTGTAGTCAGAGAGGTTATTTGAATAGGTGTGTAACAAAGGAGGAAATCCAAATGGCTAGTAACACGTGAGATGGTACTCAGGGAAATCAGGGAAATGCAAAAGTGAAACCACAATGTAATCCTACCATACCTCCACCAGAATGGCTAAACTTAAGAAGCCTGACAATGACAACTGTTAGCAAGGATAAGGGTCTGTATCAGTAGCTCATATACTCATCTCAGTACATATAGTTGCTGATGTATTGGCTCATATCAGCAGTCCATAGACTGCTGGTGGCAGTATAAACTGGTACAGTCTCTTTGGAAACATTTTAGCTTTCTTCATCAAAGCATGTGTAGACCATATGAGGAAACTCTTCTAGAAAATACCCAAGAGAAATCCTTGCCTAATGTACCAGGTTGTTGTTGTTCAGTCACCCAGTCGTGTCCAACTCTTTGACCTCAGGCATGAGGAGACTCCTGGACAAAAAGCTGGCAATGATCTGTTTCCAGACCAGAATGGGAATTAGATAAGTATTTGCCTTGAATAATCAGTTAGGCCAACTATTTATGTTGCACAAATTTTTATGTGATTATTGTATTTTGTAAAAATCTTTTGAAAGAGAATACATGCCCTCCAATTTTGACCTTAGTCTCCCATATACCCTTTCCAAGGGCAGTTACAAGGACACACACACACACACACACACACTGCTGTATCCATTTTTAAACTTCTAACACTTTTCTCATTTCTTAATAAATTTTAGTGATAATTAAATGTCAATAGATGTAAAAAGTTGCCTCATTCTTTTCAAGGCTGAATCTTACTCAATTATATGGATATATCACAATGTATCCAGCCCCCTGTTAATAGACATTTAAGACATTTCCAGGCTTCCCTGGTGGCTCAGATGGTAGTGAATCCACCTGCAATGCAGGAGACCTGAATTCCATCCCTGGGTTGGGAAGATCCCCTGGAAGAGGGCATGGCAACCTACTCCAGTATTCTTGCCTGGAGAATCCCCATGGATAGAGGAGCCTGGCGGGCTACATTCCTTGGGGTCACAAAGGGTCAGACATGACTGAGCAAGTAAGCACAGCAAGATATTTCCAGCTTTTGCTATTACAAACAATACTGCAATGAAAATCCTTATTTCATCCATGTATGTATGTGTGTGTATATACACACACACACACACACACACACACACACACACATATTTCAATTAACACAAAAGGGAATATGTCTAAAGAGAAATTTCTGAAAATGAAATTCTTGGGACAAATGATATATATATATATATATATATATATATATGAATTTTTATTTTTGATTGATATAGCAAAATGACCTTCTTTGTGGGTTTTTTCAATTGTATAAGAATGCCTGTTTTCAGCATACTCAAGACAGAACAGCATCTTGTCATATTTTTCTTTTTGGCCCATGTAATAGGTTAAAACATGTATCTTATTACAGATCTAATTTGCATGTCTTGTATCATGACTGATGTTGAATACATGTAATTGTGTTTAATGACCCATTTATAGTATTTTTTAAGCTGATTTTAAATTTCCTTTGCCCATTTTTCTATTAGATTGTTGCTATTTATATATTAAAGACAGTGGCTCTTTGTCTTTTATGTGCATCCCGAATATTTTCCCTCAATTTCTCAACTGTCTTTTAAAAGAAAAATTCTGGCATTTTCTCCATGCATTTCACAAAATTGTGCTTATCAATCTTTTGTGTCCTCCAAGTTTTGTGCCATAAGTAGATGGCCTTCCCTATTGCTCATATCTGTATTTTTTTTAATTCCTCCATTTTCTTTTTTTTCCTTTTGTCTTTTTTTTGGTCATGCCATGTGGCATCCAGGATCTTAGCTCCCTGACCAGGGATCAAACCTGTGCCCCTTGAATCGAGAGCAGGGCATCTTAACCACCAGACTACCAGGAAAGTCCTGTGCATTTTCTTTTTAGTGCTTTCATGTCTTTGGTTTTGCTTTTACTTCTGTGACTATCTGGATTTTTGATGGTTGTTTTAAAGTCTTAGCTGGGGATCAGTCTTCATTTTCTTCAAGATGCTTACACATTTGTCCCATCACTGTTTGTTGAATAACCTATAGTTTCCCCACTAACATGCAGCACTTCATCATATATACACACATTATAATATATAATTGTGTGTGTATTTATGAACCTTATTCTCTTCTATTGATCTAATGGTCATAGTCTATATGATTCTAATTCCTCTAATTCCTCTAATAAATAGGAGGGCTAAATCTCTGATTACTCTTCTTTTTCAGAAATTTACTGTTTCCTTTACTGTTTTGTTTTCCATACACAATTTATAGTCTGCTTACTAAATTTAAAAATAATCCTCTTGTTGTCAGTGAATTTGTATTAAACTTGTATTTTAAGAGGGCCATTTGTCTCTATAATAATTCAGATTTATTACTAAAGTACAGTGTATGTCTGTATTTTCTTCAAGTAATCTTTGCATTTTTGATTAGCGTGATAAAGTTTTCTTCAAGTGTATTTTTGACATCAGTGCTTGTTTCTGTTATCTAAATGAAAAATTACAATGCAAATGTATATGAATGTATATCATTACAAATTGGAACTAAAATGAAGAGGTACACATAAAAGGTAGTTGAAGAGTGAGTAAAAGGAAAAATGAAGAATCCTATGGTTCTCTTATTCTTGTTCAGGAGAACAATATAGATAGACCTTATTAGAGAAACATGCGTACAGTTACGGTTCCCTTTCCTCCACATCCTCTCCAGCATTTATTACTTGTAGATTTTTTGATGATGGCTGTTCTGACTGGTGTGAGGTGATGATACCTCATTATAGTTTTGATTTGCATTTCTCTAATAATTAGTGATGTTGAGCATCTTTTCATGTGCCTGTTGGCCATCTGTATGTCTTCTTTGGTGAAATCTCCATTTAGGTCTTCTGCCTATTTTTGTTTGGGCTGTTTGCTTTTTGGTTACTGAATTGTGTGAGCTGTCCGGATATTTTGGAAATAAAGCCCTTGTTGGTCGCATCATTTGTAAATATGTAAGGGAGACAAATGCCTAATCTCAGTTAATCATTCATGAGACAGATAATGGGGAGTTAAAGGGTCTGTGTCTGGCCTTGTCCACAGATTCAGGCACAAGGAGAAAGCTCTGCATTTGGCCTTGTCACAGGTAAACAAGGGAGTCATTTCCAAGTTGTATGGGGGTCATGGGAAAGAGTGGACAGCCAGACTTACCTAAGTCATGTGGGAAGAATGGTTCTTTGTGGTAAGTCATTTCTCAAAAAGGAATACAGATGAGGGGTGAGGATTTCTTGACTTTCACTGTTTTGGGGGCTTAGGTGAAGTTCAGCATTGTCACAGGTTGTCAGTTCTGTTTGAAAACTGGAGTCTAATCCTAAATGTCCACGCCACCAGACATGCATTCTTCTGCCCCATAGAATTGCTGAGCGATGGCCAATGGAAATGGTTCAGGAAGACATTTGGAGGTGTTCACAGGTGTTCTGAGTGTTTGATGCAGGAGCTGCGGCCCTCCCTGCTGTTTGTGACAGACTTCTTAGCAAGATAAAGGGGAATGGTGATAATATCCTAGTCGTAGGTATTGGAAGACCTGACAGTCAGTTAAATTTAAGGCTCTTGCAATTTGGGGGAAATGTGCCAGGGCATTCTTCTTTGTGAGGAAGGCTTCAGGGGGTGGTTCTGAAAGACAAAGATCATTAATGTCTTTTGCTTTCCTGTACTTCTGAGGTCTAAGGTGTTTCCTCTTCAGGTTCTGTGTTGTTGCTAGTCTTCTACTGACAGAAAATCATTAAGGCCCATTCTAGTAGCTATAAATTCACCTTACCCCCCAATTATCTCCTGCTACTTACCAGACCTTTTATCTAAATGGATCATGTACAAGAGAGACAGGGACATTTTTCATGAATTCACAGAGATCCATTAGGTTGTGTACTTTGGCCTATGTGGGTCACTGTAGGGGGACATAGTAAGCAGTGTACTGAACCAAGTAGTAATTAGCCTTTTGATCTAGGACAGTGTTCATCCAACGAGAGAATCCAGGTAACTGAACAAGAATTAAGTTTCAATATGTGGGCTCCCCCACTGCTGGCTGGGCTGCCATCCAGAGGGTTAGCAGCCAGGCTGGTCTAGGTCACTTGGTGAAAGAAATATTATACCTAGGATGTTCAACAGAGGATCCCACATTGTCAAAATATGTCCCTATAACCCCTGATCTTAATTAATTACCCAGGGATTAGCTGAAAAGAGCTGATTCCTTTCCAGCCATATTCATTGACCCAGCTGCCATAATAGGGTGTATGAACCAGAAGCAGGTAAGGGTGGTAGACTCTGAAATCCTTTGGAGTCCATTTAAAAATTTTTTTAAACATATAAATTTTATTTTTCCAATGATCATTATTATTGCAAAAAGTGCTTAATAATACATAGAAAGTAAAAGCCTCTTTGTAATCTCATCCTGGAGAGTCTGCCAGAGAATTATCTGAAAATTTCCAGGAAATGTTTGGTTGATTCTTTTTGTGATATTAGAGGTTGTTAGCCTGATCCATTCTTTATTAGGTTCCTCATTAGTTTTTTATCTGATGATTGATTTTTATCATTACCTAGATCATTAATTCGCTCAGTCGTGTCCGACTCTTTGTGACCCCAATGGACTGTACAGTCCATGGAATTCTCCAGGCCAGAATACTGGAGTGGGTAGCCTTTCCCTTCTCCAGGGGATCTTCCCAACCCAGGGATCAAACCCAGGTCTCCTGTACTTCAGGCAGATTGTTTACCATCTGAGCCACCAGGGAAGCCCCATTAATTCACGAGGAGTTACAAAATGGTGATGTTCTAATTCTGTCATTCCTTCTGGATTTATTGGCTGGAATGTTTCTGTAAAGAAGAACTTTCTCTCATCAAAGCTGTATTTTCCCTTTTTCTTTGACTGATAAAAAGCTCAAGGGGCTTGCCCCCAGCCAGGCTCTGGGTTTATGGATGCTGGACTTCCTCCTGTGTTCCCCTTAACAGGAACCCACTGAATCAGAGCTCTATTCTGGCCTACGTTGTTTTAGCACTGGCATTTGCACTGTATTGTTTTTATGCATTTCTAGTATCCCCTATGGAGAAGGCAATGGCACCCCACTCCAGTACTCTTGCCTGGAGAATCCCAGGGACGGGGGAGGCTGGTGCGCTGCCATTTATGGGGTCACAGAGTCGGACACGACTGAAGCGACTTAGCAGCAGCAGCAGCAGTATCCCCTAAGGCAGCATTTAGTCACATTGAACTGTCTGGGCTGCCATATTTTCTCCTGAGGGTACCAATTATTGTTCTTAGGGCTCCTACTACATAGGTTTGATTGATCAGTTCCTAATCTGAGTCCGTTTTTGAGGAGGCTGTTCTAGTGCTTGACCATACCAGATGCAGTGGATGGTAGTGAATGTTGAAGTCCATCAGATACCTTGACTATCAGCCTATCATTACATGACTTTTGCAGTAAAAGGCGTACCGCTCTCAGGCTGCAAATAAATAGTCCAGGATGCTGAATACCTGACACTGATTAATTCTAAGGGCCACAGTGGAGTGGCTGGAGTCAGCTGAGCAGACTGAAATAGCAACACTTCAACCTGAAAAAATATCAACAGTTGTATGCAACAGCATACAGTGAAATCCCTGAGAATGGGTTCTTGAGATGCGATGCTGTGTGCCAGGAGCAGGCAGGCCCACAATTCATGCAGTGTGCTATTCCTCATCCCAACAGACCATTTTTTAGAAGGAGTCACATTTTGGCCAGCCATGGTAACTTCTGCATCAGAAAGATATAGTCTTGTAATTTGTGCCCAGTCTGTGATGATAGATGTGTTTGTTGCCATGTCCATGTGATGACGAATGCAGAAAAGTAATAGCAGTGATCTGGGTCCTGAAAGCTCCATCAGCAGTATGATTCTAGTCAGTGGCATCAGAGAATGGACCCTTACCATGAGACCTACATAGGTGACCCTGACCATTCAGTTAGCAGCCTTGATTTATTTCCATTACTCACCATACTAAAGAGGGCCATCCAGCCTCCCAGCCAGTGGTCTTCCATGTGGGAGACTGAACAACTGGACGTTGGCTGTAGCTCCAGAGTCAATAGATATCAAAGGGAGTACTGGTCAGAGTTATAAGAATAGCCTTGAGTTCTGCCTGCTGAAGGGTGTGCCCACATCCATTCTCAGTTCTGCTAAGGTTGAAGAGCCCAGAGTAGAATGTTAGGTTCCAGCTAAGCCCAGTCGTTAGTGGATCAGGTTCAGGCATTTGAGGAATCGTCTATGAATCAAGTGCCCCACAAAGCCCAGCAGCCTTGTTCTATGGTTGGCAGAGTGGGAAATAAATTTTCCCCCAAAGGGATAGCTGTCCCATTTTCCTCTGAAGCCAAGATGCTGCTGGAGCCAGGCCAGCTGTGCTCTTGAATATACTCTTTCCTTTTGACAAATGGAGGCTTGTTGGATACTTCCCACCTTGTCAGTCATCGAGTCTGAATTGACCTACACCCAGATGGGACTATCAGGCTAGATGGCCTCCATGGGTCAGGTGTTCAGTTTGGACAAAGGCCCAGTAGAAAACTAATTGCTGCTTTTCATAAGGGGTATAGGTAGTAGCTGTATAAGAAGAAGAAAAGCTGGTACCCTAAGGAGCTTTTCCAAATGGGCTTCCCTTTGCTACTGGCCCCAGCAGGCAATACTATCAGTTATACAGACTGGTAACTCAGCAGGGTCATTGAGGCTTTGAGGGCCCTGAAAGTAGAGAGCAGAGAATGTGCCACAGCATGCCGGATAGCATCCTCTACTGGCCCATTGGTTTGGGCCCCACTCAAAGGACACTGCGGTTTAGCAAATATGAAGGATCTAGTAGAATGTCCAGGCAAGGCACATACTGTCTCCTTTTCCCAAAGAGCCCAGGATGGTGCTGAACTTCCTTTTTTGGCATAGGATTCAAAGAGGTAGAAGGTTTTCTTTGACTGCAAGAGGAATAGAGCGTCATGAATCCATCCAGAGGTCCCAGACACTTTATTTGCATTTTGTCAGGGTTTACCAGCCACCTCTGATGTGGCAAAGGCATGATAATACTGTGGGTGGAGCCATTGAGACTAAGGTTTCTGACTGGCTAACCAAGACTTCATCTATACAGTGAAAAGTTTGGACAGTGGAGGGTAGAGGCAGTCTTGTTACTAAAGTCTGACCCACTCACTGGTGGTGCTCTCATTACCCCTGGGAGAGTACTGCCAATGTATATGGAAGGTCTTGCCATATGAATGCTGATTGGTCTTGGTGCTTGGTGTGAAGAACTGGGAAGGGGTGAAGATTTTAAGCTAACAAGCTGGTGTGCCACAGTTTCAAGTATGTTGACAGAGGCCATGAGACTCCTGAGTCAGTGATGGGATACTTTATAGTCACAGAAAAATCAGTAGCCATAGTCAGCATGTTTGCATTTTAGGGGAAAAAAAAGTTAAAGCTCTTGGCAACCCATGAAGTCTCTGCAAATATAAAATAGAAAATGGTTTTGTTATGGAATAAGCATCAAAGCTGGGTTTCCTGGGTAGCTCAACTGGTAAAGAATCCACCTGCAATATGGGAGACCTGGGTTCGATCCCTAGGTTGGGAAGATCCCCTGGAGGAGGGAATGGCATCTCACTCTAGTATTCTTGCCTGGAGATTCCCCATGGACAGAGGGGCCTAGTGGGCTGCAGTCCATGGGGTCACAAAGAGTCGGACATAACTGAGAGACTAAACACAGCACAGCACACAAGCATCAAAGCAGACCACAGTGTGCATCACAAGCAGTTAGCTAAAGAGATTGCAAAGACAGAAGGAAATCTCATTCATCCTTTTCTGTGACAGAGCATATAGAGTCCATTACATGCTGGTTTTCAAGACACATGATAATTTATCAAGTCCTCATGCAAGAGGACTTAACAGGACAATTTGTCATACATTCTTTTGTAGTTCATCCTAAGTTCAGCTGATAATGGGAGTGGCTATCTGTGCTAGTTAATTGCCTTTATCCAAAGGCAACATTGAACTTCTCTTTTCTCTATGACAATCAGATAGTTACAGCTTAGAGCCAGGCACCTAGGATAAGGTGACAGAGAGATAGAGTACCATCTTCCTTAATGTTTACATGTCAGTGAGGTGGCCCTTAAGAAAACCCTTAAGAAAATCCCAGGTCCTTAAGAAAAACATTCCTGGGTTATAATGCTGACAAAAGGCTTATTTAACCATTTAAAAGATTTACATATATTTTGATATATATGTAAGTGGCAGAGGAAGCATTTACAAATACCAGTTTTCTCAAGGAAATACTCTAAGGAAAGGGAGAAGATCTCTTTCAGTAACAGGGAAAATTCCATTTTTAAAAATCCTTGCACTTTCAATTTATAATAACAGCACACTTTTCTAATTATCTCCATTGTAATTTCTACCTTTGTCTAGGCAGTGTGCGGCCACCTAAATATCTAGCAAGTCCATATAACAGCAAAATAAAGCAGTTAGGAAAATCACCATAGGATGAATTTTAAAAGTCAGTGCAGTCTTCAGAATGGGAGAAAATAATAGCAAATGAAGCAACTGACAAAGAATTAATCTCAAAAATATACAAGCAGCTCCTATAGCTCAATTCCAGAAAAATAAACGACCCAATCAGAAAATGGGCCAAAGAACTAAACAGACATTTCTCCAAAGAAGACATACAGATGGCTAACAGACACATGGAAAGATGCTCAACATCATTCATTATCAGATAAATGCAAATCAAAACCACAATGAGGTACCATCTCATGCCAGTCAGAATGGCTGCTATCCAAAAGTCTACAAACAATAAATGCTGGAGAGGGTGCCGAGAAAAAGGAACCCTCTTATACTGTTGGTGGGAATGCAAACTAGGACAGCCACTATGGAGAACAGTGTGGAGATTCCTTAAAAAACTGGAAATAGAACTGCCATATGACCCAGCAGTCCCACTGCTGAGCATACACACCGAGGAAACCAGAATTGAAAGAGACACGTGTACCCCAGTGTTCATTGCAACACTGTTTATAATAGCCAGGACATGGAAGCAACCTAAATGTCCATCAGCAGATGAATGGATAAGAAAGCTGTGGTATGTATACACAGTGGAACATTACTCAGCCATTAAAAAGGATACGTTTGAATCAGTTCTAATGAGGTGGATGAAACTGGAACCTATTATAC
Organism: Bos indicus x Bos taurus; assembly: GCF_003369695.1. Lineage (NCBI taxonomy): Eukaryota > Metazoa > Chordata > Mammalia > Artiodactyla > Bovidae > Bos > Bos indicus x Bos taurus. The sequence goes on along the minus strand of NC_040105.1, from coordinate 57,910,814 downwards.
AGAGTGAAGTAAGTCAAAAAGAAAAACATCAATACAGTATGCTGCTGCTGCTGCTGCTAAGTCGCTTCAGTCGTGTCCGACTCTGTGTGACCCCATAGACGGCAGCCCACCAGGCTCCACCATCCCTGGGATTCTCCAGGCAAGAACACTGGAGTGGGTTGCCATTTCCTTCTCCAATGCATGAAAGTGAAAAGTGAAAGGGAAGTCGCTCAGTCGTGTCCGACTCTTAGCGACCCCGTGGACTGCAGCCCACCAGGCTCCTCCGTCCATGGGATTTTCCAGGCAAGAGTACTGGAGTGGGGTGCCATTGCCTTCTCCGTCAATACAGTACTAATGCATATATATGGAATTTATAAAGATGGTAACGATGACCCTATATGCGAGACAGCAAAAGAGACACAGATGTAAAGAACAGTCTTTTGGACTCTGTGGGAGAAGGTGAGGGTGGGATGATTTGAGAGGGTAGCGTTGAAACGTGTATATTATCATATGTGAAGTGGATCACCAGTCCAGGTTCGATGCATGAGACAGGGTGCTCATGGCTAGTACACTGGAATGACCCTGGGGGATGGGATGGGGAGGGAGGTAGGAGGGGATTCTGGATGGGGAACACATGTGTGCCCGTGGGTGATTCATGTCGATGTTTGGCAAAAACCACTACAATATTTTAAAGTAATTAGTCTCCAATTAAAATAAATAAATTTAAAAAAGAAAAAGAAAAACAAGAGAGACCGTTAACCTTTCTCAGATTGAAAATAGTACTACTTTGTAGTTCCTAAGGAAATGGCAACTCACTCCAGTATTCTTGCCTGGAAAATTCCATGGAGAGAGGAGCATGGCAGGCTACAGTCCTTAGGGTCACAAAGAGTGGGACATGACTGAAAACTAAAAAAACAAAACAAAACTTATGAAGTCTTACCCAATCCAAGCCCAAGGAGTAGCTCTCTGGAGGCCTGATTTAATTTTTAATTGAGTTTTTTCTTATAAAGTCCAGTGAATTTCTCCTGAGTTCTTGTCTTTGAATAATTAGCATCACACACACATAATTTATCGATGCAGTAATGGTTCCATCTCCCCAGATAATATTTCCCAGATGCAAAACACAAAGACACCCATAGTCATTTCTAGTATATTATTATGAAACACTCTTTGAAGGGTACAGATTGAACTTCCAGTGCTTAATGTATTTGGCCTTAATTATTTTGGGACTTCCCTTGTGGCTCAGCTGGTAAAGAATCCACCTGCAATGCAGGAGACCTGGGTTCGATTCCTGGGTTGGGAAGATCCCTTGGAGAAGGGAAAGGCTACCCACTCCAGTATTCCGGCCTAGAGAACTCCATGGAGTGCATAGTCCATGGGATTGCAAAGAGTTGGACATGACTGAGTGGCTTTCACTTAATTATTTAAGTCTTGAGGAACAACCCAGCCTCTGAGCCATTGCTTGCATTAGTCCAAATCAGTGACAGGCATGCAAATCTCCATGAATAATAGGCATCTTCTTTTGTTTATCCGTACCAGGACTGGAGAGAGTGTGCATCCTAAAATTAATCCAGTGTCATAAGACCTATCCTTTGCAGTTGCTAGCTATAAATGCTAGATTTCTGTTTGTCTATTAATTAGATGATTTCATACTATTCTTCTATCCCTACAGGTAAAGCCGTAGTCTAACACTAATTCACTGAGTGTTTGTTCCTTTGAATATGAACAGTGCTGTAATTCTGAACTAGTGATGCTATTCTGGAGTTATTTGATAACTAACTGCTTCTAGACTGTCCAGTTGAGTGGTTCTGAGACCTATATGGTGATTTTTGCTCTATTATTACATCATTCCAAACAGTCCAATTCCCATATGTTTTCAATTTTTATTTGATTTGAATTTCCACGGCTTTTAAACATTTTGTATGACATGATTCCATCCAGTTGTATTCCATGCAGTTGTATTATGTACTTTTTTAATTATTCCAAAACACTAAGTTTATTATTCAAAGTCTCACTATCAAAAGAGTTAGCTATACCTGTGCCTGCTCCTGTTTCTTACAGGATTGTATTCTAATAAGCCTCCTTTTGCTCTTGTACAGCCCCAAACAGGTCCCTTACACAGACTTCATACTGAGAGAGCTCAAGAGATGCATGTCTGGTTTTGAAGACTGGTATTAGCCTCAGATACATTAAGAGAAACTATCCACCAATAATCCTAGGGGGCTATTAAAATAGACTCAGGGCATTGAAATATTCCATATGTAGTAGAGAGATCTCTTTTATATATATATATGGGTCTGTTGATAGGTTTCTCACCAGTTTGGATGAGGTAAGTGGCCCTAGGAGTAAAGAATCTGCCTGCCAAGGCAGCAGCACAAGAGACGTGGGTTCCATCCCTGAGTCAGGAAGATCCCCTGGAGGAGGGCATGGCAACCCACTCCAGTATTCTTGCCTGGAGAATCCCATGGACAGAGGAACCTGATGGGCTACAGTCCATAGCGTAGCATAGAGTCAGACACGACGAAGACACTTAGCACACACAAGCAATTTACTGTGACTGTCTTTACAGCTATCAGTAGTTTTATTGAACGAAACTCCTACAGTAGTAAAAGTGAGAGAGCAACAGTTCTCTTGATTGTAGTATAGTTAAGAGAATTCTTCTATAAAGATCCTTCCAGTCAAAGTAGTTAGCAAAACATTTTTTGTGTCAAATTTAGGGCTGGAGTATCTTGATTCATATTAGTTACTTTGCTTTGGTATTATCAAAAATTACTCATGAAGATGGTTCCACCTTTACTCTGCCAATAATTGGGTTGTTTCAGATTTTAAGTCCAGATCATGTCTGTTCTAGGAATACAGTATGGAATTGATCAGAAATACGTAATTGTGGAGACCATTATTTGGAGCATAGGAAAAAGAACAGTGTAATATATGTTTTCTAGTAAAATCTGATTCTTAGGTAATTGAAATAACCCTCCTATGACAACGCCAGCAAGGCAGTCTATGAGAATGGTAATGTTTGCTTGTAGGGGATGAAAAAAAATAATTTTCTTTCCACTCCTCTAAGTTCTTGGCTGAGAGCCCTTTAGCAAAAGACAAATTAATATGAGAAAACAAGTTTATTAACTTATATACCTCAAGTATATATGGGTGATACCCAGGGAACAATGAGTAGTAACTCAAAGCTGCAGCTTAGAACGCTTGCTCATATAGCATCTTTAACAAAGAACAGTAAATTTATGGGGAAATGACAGGACAAAAGAAAGCAGTTTTAATCTTCCAAGGGCAGCATACTGTGGGAAGGTAAATATATGGGAGGAGACTAATGGTAGATAAAGGCTAGTTAATAAAGTTTGTGCCATCTCCAGGCTGAAAGGATCTAAAGTTGCCTCCCGTGATTAACTTTTGTCCTCCTGGTAGAGAAGAGAAGAGAGACGTTGTTGAAAATTTATATCTTTAAAAAATGTTTATTGTAGTATAGTTGATTTACAATGTTGTGTTAGTTTCTACTGTACAGCAAAGTGAATCTGTTATACATATACATATACCCATTCTTTTAAAAATTCTTTTTCTGTATACGTCATTACAGAATGTTGAGTAGAGTTCCCTGTGCTATTCAGTAGACTCTTATTAGTTATCTATTTTCTAAATAAATAGTAGTGTATATATGTGAGTCCTAGTCTCCCATGAAAATTTTTATCTTGCTTTTAGGCAAATGGGAGGGCAGGGAGCTTTTCTTGTACCTGCTTCTTCTCAACTCCATTCAGCTCAAAATAATCCTTATGCCAAAGTGGCGTATTCTGCTACCCTTCAACCTCTTTTCAGTTGAGCTCAACACCAGTATCAGTCACTCTAGAAAACTTAAATTTCAAGTCCTTTGTGGGAGCAACAGTCCAGTCCTCCTGAGGTGCTAGCTTCACAGGAAAAGCATGGATCCAATTTTTTTTAACTTGGATAGCCTTCATGGGGAATGAGCACTTGAAAAGGTTTCTCCCAGTGTGGGGACAGCCTGTCTTTTCCTGGGACACTTTTATATAGATGAGATCTCCTTTTTGATAGATGTGGCAGACTTTTTCCAGGGGGTCCTTCCAGGTTCTTATGACTTTATGTCTCAGAGTTTCTGAGGAAGATAGAAACCCTGTTAAGACCTGAGTGTGATTTTGGGAAGATTCAGTTAAATTAGGCACAGGACATGGTCTCAGACCAAAATTCATAGGCCTGCTATTTATAAGTTCAAAGAGAGTGATTTCATGCTTGCTGGCAAGGGTGCTCTAATTTCTAACAAGCTAGTGGTAAAGCTGTAGGCCTTTTTACCCTAATTGGTTGCTGAATCTTGGCAAGTAAGTTTCTTCAGAGCTTGATTCATTTGTTGTATTAATACATGTCCACAGGATTAAAAATGATAGGGTGTATGATAGCTTATAGAATTCTGCAAACATTTTATAATTCCTGAACACCCAGTGGAAATAAAGTGACTTTCTGTCTGATTCAATATGCCTGGTATCCCCAAGGTGTAAATTATATTTATTAAGAGAACTTTTACCATTGCCTGAGCATTGTCTTTTTGAAGAAAGGAAAACTTCAGGCCATTCTGACATCATACACACCATAAGTAGACAAAACCTCTTACCTTCTGCCAGCATCACTTCTGTGAAATCCAACTACTAGCAGTTCCTGTTGGCTAAGTTGCTTGGGGAAAATTTCTGGTGCTTACCATGGGAGTAGCCTGTACAGAATTCTGCTGACAGATAGCACATCTCTTTAATATGTTTTGAGTGAGCTCATCTTTTTGATAGTTGTAGTGAGAGTCTCATGCCTTTAAAATTGCTCTTAACTGAGTTTGTTGATGACACAATGATACCAGCCAAGTATACAGACCATGGAATAGGAATTATATTGTTAGGTACTTTCCATAGTATAGTCAAACTTCTTTTTAGCCTTTTTCTTAACCCATTTGTTCATTTCCTTTTAGAAGGCATATTAATATTATTATTATTATTATTTTGGTTTTGAACCTTTAATGAGAAAAATGTATAATATCGAGCTCAAAAACACTGTGTGTGGTGTGTCACTGGGTCCAGGGTTAGGGATACACAGAATAGGACTAGCAAACAAGATATGTGTAAACAAAGATACACACAATCATAGAGTGAGAAACTGGTGCCTGGCACAGTTTAAGTCTCAGTTTCCTCATCGCTCAGCAGCATATGGGGATCCCACGGCTGATGGGGAATAGACGTCCTGACTTTGGGCATTGCAGGGTGCCCAACACCTCCACCTCCAGCAGCACGTGGTGCATCTTTCTCAGAAATTCCTCGTTATGCTCATATCCCTGAATCGGCTCTTTAGGCACCTCGGTCAGATGCAGGGTGTCCACAACTTCCAGAAGCGCCGCCCACTCCACTTTGGGTATCATACGCACTGTGAAGTCAGGGTTGAATTCCACAGGATTGATAGAGACCTCAGTGGCCTGGAGACGCAGGGGGAAGCCACGGGGCCCCACCCCCTGCACGTACAAGCTCAGCAGGTTCAGAAGACATATTATTTAAAACAAAATGAAAGTTTCTTGTTGTATTAGAAGTGTGGCTTCTAAGTTGAATTGGCTTTGTTTTAACAGTGACTTTTGCACCTCTGTCAGCAAAATCATTGCCTTTAGAAATTTGCTCATTCTGCCCTATGTGGGCTCTACAATGGATTACTAATGTCTGAACAGGTAGCTGCAAAGGTGCTAATTACTTGGATATTGATTCTCCATGAGATATTTTAGTTCCCACTGAAGTCGAGAATCCTCCCCCCCTTTTTTTCCCCAAATTTGTCTCATTACACAACAGACACCAAACACATATTTACTATCAGTATGTAGGCTCTCTTTGGGTCTTGAACCAAGATTTGCAGCCCTAGAGCTGTTATTAACCTGGCTGTTCAATTCAGTCGCTCAGTCATGTCCGACTCTTTGCAACCCCATGAAACGCAGCACACCAGGCCTCCCTGTCCATCACCAACTCCCTGAGTCCACCCAAACCCATTTCCATTGTGTTGGTGATGCCATCCAGCCATCTCATCCTCTGTTGTCCCCTTCTCCTGCCCTCAATCTTTCCCAGCATCAGGGTCTTTTCAAATGAGTCAGCTCTCCGTATCAGGTGGCCAAAGTATTGGAGTTTCAGCTTCAGCATCAGTCCCTCCAATGAACATCCAGGACTGATTTCCTTTAAGATGGACTGGTTAGATCTCCTTGCAGTCCAAGGGACTCTCAAGTCTTCTCCAACACCACAGTTCAAAAGCATCAATTCTTCTGCGCTCAGCTTTCTTCATAGTCCAACTCTCACATCCATACATGACTACTGGAAAAACCATAGCCTTGACTAGACCGACCTTTGTTGGCAAAGTAATGTCTCTGCTTTTTAATATGCTGTCTAGGTTGGTCATAACTTTGCTTCCAAGGTGTAAGCGTCTTTTAATTTCATGGCTGCAATCACCATCCACATTGATTTTGGAGCCCAGAAAAATAAAGTCAGTCACTGTTTCCCCATCTATTTGCCATGAAGTGATGGGACTGGATGCCATGATCTTAGTATTCTGAATGTTGAGCTTTAAGCCAACTTCTTCACTCTCCTCTTTGACTTTCATCAAGAGGCTCTTCTTCACTTTCTGCCATAAGGGTGGTATCATCTGCATATCTGAGGTTATTGATGTTTCTCCTGGCAATCTTGATTCCAGTTTCTGCTTACTCCAGCCCAGCGTTTCTCATGATGTACTCTGCATATAAGTTAAATAAGCAGGGTAAACCTGGCTGTTGCTACTGCTGCTGCTAAGTCACTTCAGTCATGTCCGACTCTGTTCGACCCCATAGACAGCAGCCCACTAGGCTCCTCTGTCCCTGGGATTCTCCAGGCAAGAATACTGGAGTGGGTTGCCATTTCCTTCTCCAATGAATGAAAGTGAAAAGTGAAAGTGAAGTTGCTCAGTCATGCCCGACTCTTAGCAACCCCATTGACTGCAGCCTACCAGGCTCCTCCATCCATGGGATTTTCCTGGCAAGAGTACTGGAGTGGGGTGCCATTGCCTTCTCTAAACCTGGCTGTTAGTGCAGATTAAATTCCAGGCAAAACATAATCCTCCAAGATTTCTTGAGCAGTCACCCCAGCATATGAAGCCTCGAGATGGACTCTTTTCATCTTGGATGCGTGGCACATCAGTAAACATTATCAAGTGTGCAATTTTTTTTGTTTGCACCACGCAGCTTGCAGGATCTTAGTTACCCAACCAGGGATTGAACCTGGCCCCCCCTCGCAGTGTAAGCACAGAGTCCTAACCACTGGACCCTCAGGGAATTCCCTGAAGTATGCAGTTTGAACAGAAGTATCAGAAAAATTCAGTTGCTGCCTAGTGTCTTCTGCTACTACCATTGTACGCTTGTTTGATCTTTTTTAATTTTGTTTGTCTTTTGGATTTTTGTTTGTTTGCCACACTACTCAATATGCGGGATCTTAGTGCCCTGACCAGGGATCAAACCCATGCCCCCTGCAGTGGAAGTCCTAACCACAGGACTGCCAGAGAATTTCCACCATTGTACACTTGTGGTCATCTCTTTGGTTAGGAACTGGTAAAGAGTAGCAGGGTCTAGGAGATTGCATCTTTTGAACATAGCTGTGGTTGCCAATGGGGTGGGGGTGGGGAGGGAAAAAGGGTTGGAAGTTTGGGGTTAGCAGATGTAAATTATTATGTATAAGATGGATAAACAACAAGATCCTTTTGTATAAGACAGCAAAGTATATTTAGTATTCTGTGATATATCTTCATAATAGAAGAATATGAAAAAGAATATATATGTGTATAACTGAAGCACTTTGCTGTACAGCAGATATTAACACATAACACAACATTGTAAATCAACTATACTTCAATAAAGTTTTTTTTAAAAAAAGGAATATAAAAAAAAGATTGCATCTTCCAAGTACAAGATTCAGATTGGACAGTAATGCTTATTCACAGTTAGTCAAATGGCATAGTGATAAGTGCTGAATCTTAGGCACTTGTAGGATAGCTGTCACAGCCTGTGAGAGGTACAAGTAAGTGACCCAGGGCAAGGGTGTGTGTCTTTTCACTAAGTGTGGTGGCTGTTGCTACCAGTTGGAGACATCCATGCACTCACAGTGTCACAGTCTCCAGAAGAACTGAGAAAGGTGCCTTTGGTCTATAGTCTAATCCTACCTTTTGAGTTAAAATTCCACTAGCAGTGCCTTTATTTTCATGACAAAACAAGTGGGAAAGTTTTTCAAAATTTGGAATCCTTAAAGCTGCAGGAGAGACTGTAGTCAGTTTCAGCTGTTCAGAAACCTCTTCAAATTCTAAGGGCCAAATCAGAGCCTTAGGTTAGTACTCCACCAGAAGTTTTGCCCTCTCTGCAGAAGCTGGGATCCACTGTCTGCAATGCCCTACCTGTGCCCCAAATTAAGTCATTTTATTGTAATAGGCTCCTTGATCTGCTAAATTACAGCCTTACCTGACAACAGATACAAGTATTTTCCTTCAGTTTGGCAGTATTTGAAATTGTCTAGGGAGGCATTGTGCCCCACTGAAGTAGGGAATTGTAACAAAGCCAAAATGCCAGCTTTGTGTTACTCTTCAGTTTTGGAGGCTACCATAAAATCATCTACATAGTGAATAATTATAGATGTCCCTCCATGGGCCAGATTCCCCTTAGCTTTCCTCTGAGTGTCTAGAGAAAACAATAGAGAGTCTTGGAACCCACGAGTAATTCTTTGCCATAAATACTGGAGTCAGGGCTTCCCAGGTGGTATTAATGGTCAAGAACTTGCCTGGCAATGCAGGAGACGTAAGAGACGCAGGTTCAATCCCTGGGTTGGGAAGATCACCTGGAGGAGGGCATGGTAATCCACTCCAGTATTCTTGCCTGGAGAATCCCATGGACAGAGGAGCCTGCAGGGCTACAGTCCACAGGACTGTCTGCAAAGAGTTGGACACGACTAAAGCGACTTAGCACATACTACTAAGTAAAAGCAAATAATAATTTAGATTCATTAGCTACAGAAACATAAAAAAGAGCAAAACACTGAGAAAAACTTTACAAACTATGGTCCCGAAGTCAGAATAGCTGGTAGGGCTAGAAACTGAAGCAGTTAATGGAACAACAGGTTTATTTACTTCTCTAAACTCTGTGTCAATCTACATGGTGGTTGTCCATCTTCATCAAATTTACCTTCCTTCTTTACTGGAAGTATGGATGAATAAGAGGGTGAATTTCCTTTTTAAAATTATTCCTGGCTTTTCTAATTCTTTTATAACTGATTTTATTCCCTTGAATTGGGCTTTCAACAAAGGATATTGTTTTACACATGGCCATAGCTTATCCTTTTGGTAAGCTTCTGTATCTTGAATTAAACCAGTATCATTGTTCTCTAGGGCCCAAAGTCATATATTGATTGTTTCCATTTGGGGTAATTTTCTGGCACAACCCTCTTTCCTATGCCCCTTTCCTCTCTGAAGGCACATAAATAACCAAACCAGGTGGGATAGCCATAAGCATTCCATCTAGTTTACAGAATATGGTAGCTTTTATCCTGCACAGAAAATTTGCAAGCATATCTCTTGCTAGTAGTTTTACAGGAGAAGGTGAGAAAGCATCCTTGTCATCAGAGGACCTGTGTTTGTGGGAAACTGGAAGAAAAGGAGCGAGTAGAAGGCTGATCTGAAATGCCAAACTTCAGTGGTGATTATCGACTCACCACTAGATGGAAAGTGACACATTTCTCAGGAAACTGCAGAATAAACAGCACCAGTTGTTTTTGTATAGTCGCTAAGTCGTATCCGGCTCTTTATGACTCCATGGACTGCAGCACACCAGGCTCCCCTGTCCTTCAGTATCTCCCAGAGTTTCCTCAAATTCATGTCCCTTGAGTCGGTGATACTGTCTAACCATCTCATGCTTTGCTGCCCCCTTCTCCTTTTGTCTTCAGTCTTTCTCAGCATCAGGATCTTTCCCAATGAGTCAGCTCTTTGCATCAGGTAGCCAAAATATTGGAACTTCAGCTTCAGCATCAGTCCTTCCAATGACATTTCAGAGTTGATTTCCTTTAGGATTGACTGGTTTGATCTCCCTGCTGTCCAAGGGCCTCTCAAGAATCTTTTCCAGCACTGATACTTTTCAGAAAAGGCAAGCATAGATTAGCCTGAGGGCAAGGTATTGAAACTTGTGGTTCACCAGTTTCTACCTCCAAGATTCCTTCAATAAGTTAATTTTGAGCCTTTTGGCTGTTATTTCCTAGCTGAGGGTTTTGTCCTGGCCTTTCCTGATTCCTTATTCCTGCAAGGTCTGCATTCTCAGGAGTCTCTTTCTACAGTCCCTCTTAAGTGTCTTGGCCTCATGTAATAATGGCATACAGTTTTGCCACCTACCTTGGCTCCCTTCACATGTTGTCCAGAGTAGGGGTTCTTCCCTTGAAAAATAGTTGTAACCAAGTGCCAAACATGCCTACCCCGGTAACTCAGATGAAAAACAATCTAGCTGGAGTGCAGGAGACCTGGATCCCATCCCTGGGTCAGGAAGATCCCCTGGAGTAGGGAAGATCCCCTGGAGTAGGAAATGGCAATCCACTCCAGTATTCTTGCCTGGAGAATTACATGGACAGAGGAGCCTGCTGGGCTGTTTAACTGCTTCTTTTCTTCTTCCACTTTCTCTAGATTATCCCAAAACTGAGCAGCTGCTGCTAAGTTTTATATAATAGACTGTCCTATGTTGACACAAAAGTACAGCAGAACACTGCCCTGGATCCATGCTGGTAAATCTTGAGAAAGTATCAACAAACTGCCGATGAAAATCAACAGGGAACTCACTAGTCTTCCGAGTATACTGCCTTGATTTCTCCCAGCTCACTTTTAGCAGAAAGGCTTCAAGTACGGCCATTTGCAGGCCCTCTCAGTGGGCCCCTCAAGCCATTAGTTCTTCCATGGTTGTGGGAGGTGGCATATAGTCAGTGTCTTTTGGCCACAATTCCCTCTGATGTGGTATGTTACCTTCCAGTCCTGACATGCCTGCTGCTTAATCATATAACCAAATCCTGTTGCAGAATTCTGTGTAGCAACCAGGGCACATCCCCATGTGTGGGGCTGTAAACTGAAAACACACTGCCAAGTACTTGTGCAAACTTCTGTGGGTCTTCCCTGGGCACACGAAAAGAAGGCCTCAATGAAAAATGTTGGAGAGTTGAAGGTCATGTAGATTCATACTGCTTCAAGTCTGGGTAGCTACATAGTGAATCAGCTTTATTGGCAAAGTGGTTAGGGAAGGCCAGCTATCTTGTCATTGAGTCAGGAAAAATGTAGAATTAGATGACTGTTGGATTTCCTTTCCTATACTGTATATTTCAGCCTAGCACCTTTGTTGTTTGTCTTTTCTAAGTGACTGCTGCAACCACTCTCCATCCTGTAGCCACCGTGGGAAGAGGGGCGGGGGACACATTCTTTTATCCAAGTTCCCAGTTATTCCTTGATAATATTGCTTTGTCATCTCTGCTTTCCTAGCTATACAGTTCGTGGATAAGAAAATAATCTTGAAGGTCAAAATCTAGGCTAAGCATGAAATCAAATCAGAGCTAGGGCATGAGACAAACACACATCTCACACGGGGCAGATAATTCATTACTGTCTCCTTGTCCCTCTTTGCAGGGAAATCTGCTGATTAACTGCCCATCTCAAAGGTCATAGCTTCACCCTTACTAGGGGTCAGATTGAGGCCTGAAGATGAAGAGCTGCCATGGAAAGGGAGCAAAAGGAGGGGAGACAGCAGAGAAAGGAGGAGGAGGGTTTGGTGAAAGAGAAAGTGACTTTAATTTTCCCATTTCCTCCATCTTCCCAAATAATTTTTAACCTTCTTCTTAGGATGATATTCATCCTGTAAACATGAGTAATTCCTTTGCTGGAGATGAAGTGCAATTGTTTAGTTGCTCAGTTGTGTCCAACTCTTTGCAACACCAAGGACAGTAGCCTGCCAGTCTCCTCCATCCATGGGATTCTCTAGGCAAGAATACTGGATTGGGTTGCCATTCCCTTCTCCAGGGGATCTTCCCGACCCAGGGATCGAACCCAGGTCTCCTGCATTGTAAGCAGATTCTTTACCATCTGAGCCACCAGGGAAGCCTGAGGATGAGGTCCTAATAAAAACCACTGTATATGTTAATTCATCCAAATTAAAGAAAGCTTTCTCAGGTCAATATAAGCCTGCATTTTCCTTTAAAATGGATTCCCTTCCAAATGTCATACAGAGCTGTATTGGCCATTCAAGAGAGAAGATCTGCAGGCAACATCTGGGCTTTCCATCTTTCCCACCATTAAAGCTGATGGTGACCCTGATGGATTTTTAGGTCCTGTATTATGCATGTTTACTCAAAAAGAAAATCTAGAATTTGGAGAGTGGGATCCATCCAGGTAGTATTTGAAAAGAGCAAAGCGCTAAGAGGGAGGCATTTGATAATTTACCTTCACTGGTCTGCTTAGTTTAGGAACTTTCAGGCCATCCCATCAGCAGCAGCATACTGTTGTGGAAAATTAAAAATACAATCTCCTGACAACCCAGGAAATCTTCTCCACAAATGTAGAATAGAAGTAGAATGATTTCATTACTGAGTATTAAACCAGACAGTGATTGGCATCATGGGCAACCTGCTAATCAGACTGCAAAGATAGCAAGAAATCAACCATTTGTTTAACTGAGCAGATACAGTCCAGTACCTGCATGTTCTTAAGATGAATGACAACTAGTGGTCCTACAAGAGGACCTGAGAGCACCGTTTTCTCTACATTCTTTCATGGTTCATCCTAAGCTCAGCTGGTAATGGGAGTGGCATCTGTGCCAGTTAATTGCCTTTGTTTGCCTGCTAAGTCACTTCAGTCTTGTCTGACTCTTTGAGAGTCTGTAGACCTTACCCTGTCAGTCTCTTCTGTCCATGGGATTCTCCAGACAAGAATACTGGAGTGGGTTGCCATGCCCTCTTCCAGAGGGTCTTCCTGACCCAGGGATCAAACCTGTGTCTCTTATAGCTCCTGTATTGGGAGATGGGTTCTTTACCACTAGCACCACCTGGGAAGCCAGGTTAATTGCCTTTATCCAAAGGCAAATCAGAATTCTCCTGTCTCTTATTACAAGCAAGTAGTTCCAGCTTCGGAGAAGGCAATGGCACCCCACTCCAGTACTCTTGCCTGGAAACGCCCATGGATGCACGAGCCTGGTAGGCTGCAGTCCACGGGGTTGTGAAGAGTCAGACATGACTGAGCGACTTCACTTTCACTTTTCACTTTCATGCATTGGAGAAGGAAATGGCAACCCACTCCAGTGTTCTTGCCTGGAGAACCCCAGGGACGGGGGAGCCTGGTGGGCTGCCGTCTATGGGGTCGCACAGAGTCGGACACGACTGAAGCGACTTAGCAGCAGCAGCAGCAGCAGCAATTCCAGCTTACAGCCAGGCCCCCAGGCTAAGCTCCCAGGATGACAGTGAGACAGAGCACTGTCTTCTTTGGTGTTTATATTTCAAGGAGATGGCCCCCAGGCCCATAAGAAAAATATTCCTGGGTTGTAATGCTGACAGAAGGCTTATTTTCCCTTTTAAAATTTACATACATATCCAAGGGACAGAGGAATGTTTACAAATACCAGTTTTATCAAGGAAATGTTCTAAGAAAAGTGAAGGAGGGAAAGGTCTCTTCTCTTATATCAACAGGGAAGGTTCCTTTTTTTAAACCTTATAGGCTGTGAGTTCCCTAAGCCCAAGTTCCCACAGGGGTGACTCAGATCATTCTTGACAAATGCCTGCATGTGCACTGAGTTGCATTACAGGAAAGACCCCTGAGCCTGGGCACCTGGCTGCCTAACAGCAGCCTGGAAACCAGTTTCAGAATCATTTGCTGTAAGCACAAACCTGAGAAATGCCAGGGAAAGAGCACTTGGGGTCTTGCTTTCCTGTCACACTCAGCAAGATGTGTAGGAGCACAAGAGACCCATGGAGGAGTGTCTTCCAAGTCCAGTGGGACAGAAGAGAAGGCCTAGGCAGTCGACACAGCACTCCCAGTGCCGTCAGTCTGTGCTGTGTGTTCATTTACAGTCACAATGTCTCAAACGGCCAGGGCCACCGGAGCGACATACATTCCATTGGCGGTAATCCACAGTGAGCCTGCACCCCCTGCTAGTTTTTTCCACTGGCCGTACTATTGGTGCTTTACTGTCATAATCTACCTGCCACATTTTAGTCTTAATCAAGGCCGTGACTTCTCTTTGTCCTCCAGGGAGTCTCTGCTGTTCCTCTTCCGTCACCTGTGAGAGGATAGGGAGATGAGTTGGGGAGTGAATTGCACACTCTGCTGTCATCTCTCTGCACATGGCAGTCCCTGAACCAAAGAATTCCCTTTGGTTTTTATCCAGCTTTCCTAGAACAAGCATGCAAAGCACTGTCCCAGTGACATATTCAGTCGTGGAAGCCACAATGACAGTTCCACTGACCCATGAACAACGTGGGGGTTAGGGGCATCAACCCCCTTCTGAGTGGAAAATCCAAGTATAACTTTAGACTCTTCCAAAACTTAACTACTAAGTCTACTATTGACTGGAAGCCTTACAGTTAACACAAACAGTTGATTAACACCTATTTTGTATGTTATATGCATTAACTGGGTGGTAGCAGTAAAGAAGCCGCCTGCCAGTGTAATAGATGGGCCATGTAGGTAGGTTTGATCCTTGGATGGGGAAGATCCCCTGGAGAAGGAAATAGCAACCCACTCCAGTATTCTTGCCTGAAAAATTCCATGGACAGAGGAGCCTCCCTGGAACCACAAAGTCAGACACGACTGATCACACACTCACACCCATGCATTATATCCTGTATTCTTCAAGTAAGCTGGAGAAAAAAATGTTATTAAGAAAATTGATAAGGAGATGCACCTAGGATGGAAGTGGGGGAGATGGTGAAGGCTGCAGCCTGCCCCTCTGGGCTCAGTCCTCAGTCCCCTGTCCCTCTAACCTTCCCTGTGCCAGCCCATGTCCTGGCGGAGGCCCAGATGGTGGACCTCCACACCACCATATACAACGCAGTCCGTGGTAGATGCTTCAGAGGCTGCTTAGTGGCTGGACAGGGAGGAGCTGGACAAGCTGATGGGCGAGTTGGCCAATGGGGGAAAGGGGTCGGGGGTTAAGGTGGGGATGCCGCTTGTCATCACCTCCCATTACAGCCACCTAGATGTGGTTGTGGAGAAGGCAATGGCATCCCACTCCAGTACTCTTGCCAGGAAAATGCCATGAATGGAGAAGCCTGGTAGGCTGAAGTCCATGAGGCTGCACAGAGTCGGACACGACTGAAGCGACTTAGCAGCAGCATATGTGGTTGAGTAAGGTGGACCGTGCAGTGCCAGCTTGGAGGCGGGTGGCTTGGTACACTTCAATGACAAGACCATCAAGGGTGCGCAGCCACCCTGGGCCACCTAGGCCACTGACCCCTTGGACCTGGTGCAGGGCCTGCTGTACTGTGGAGCCTTGGTGAGCTACACCATGCGCACGTGCATGAAGCACCTGTGTGCTGACTGCTTCAGGGGGCACATGGAGGTGTTGTGCTACTCAGCAGACGAACACCAGGTGGACCTGGAGGTGACCAACCGACATAGGCACACGTGCCTCATGATCTCCTGTTACACAGGCCACTGCCAGATCACCCGCTATCTATTACTGCAGGGTGCCCAGGTGCACCTGTGCAGCATCAAGGACAGTGTGGCCCTGTGTGACTGCACCAAGGCCTGCAGCCTGGGTATCCTGCAGCTGCTGTTTGGGTGCCAGGCTCACAGGGAATGGGATGGCTATGGCGTAACACCACCTCTGGCTGCCCACATGACAGACCACACCAGCATCGTGGAGGACCTCAGCCAGGAGCAGCCTGCTGGGGAGGAGACGTGGCCAGGGATAGCCCAAGAAGGCCCCTCCACCAGCCAGGCATGTGTGTAGCCCCAGGGTGCCTGCTGCTGCAGCTCTTCCCAGGAGGAACACCTGAGCACCAGCTGGGAAGCTGCCTGACAGCCTTGGAGCTGCTGGGAGCCACCTACATGGCTAAGAAATGGGATCTGCTTGGGGTCCTGAAACTCTTGGTAGGGGGCTATGGAGCTGCGTCACCAGGGGACATATATCTGCCTAAACCCGAATCCTCGCCTCTGACTATTCCAGGGAGGTGAACACCACCAAGGAATTGGAGGCACTCATCATGCAGGGGAATGAGAAGCATATGCAGGCACTGTTGACCTGAGAGCGGTCCTGGTCCCTCCCACCTGGACACTTCCCACTATATGCGCTACCAGGATGTGGTGTAGGCAAACTTGGACAGCATCTAGTGCTGCATCCACTAGTGGAAGTACACCTTGGACATGCAGGAGAACAACCTGGAGCCTCAGACCGCTAGAAGTTTCCTGTCCTTTGATGAACTCTTCTCCTAATTGCTTAAGAACTGCTTGGCCAAGGGGCAGCCTGAGTACGCCAGATGGCTTTGCAGATCTAATGTGGGTGCTGTGCAAAGGTCTGGAAAGTTGAGCGGGCCCAAGGAGCCCAGGGACTCAGCCCAGTTCACCACGGCCCTGGCCATCATCCTCTACCTGTTCTACCTGCTGGAGAAAGTGGAGTGCAGGCCGGATCAGGAGGACATGAAGCACCAGAGCTACTGCTCAAGTGTGCCCATCACAGCAAGAATGTCTTCACTCCTGCACATGGCGGTGGACACCAACCACAAATGTGGTTCCCTTCTAAGTGGGCACATTCCCCTCTATCCAGGTGGTCAAGGTGCCCTTGACTGCAGGGCCAACTAGACAGCCGCAATTTTGACAACAACACCCCCAGTGCACATTGCAAAGCAGAACAACTGCCTGGGATCATGAATGCCCTGATAGAGGCAGGGACCCACATGGACACCACCACCCCCTTTAAGAAGACAGCCTAAGAGCTGCTACATGAGAAGCTGCTGGCCAAGAGCACCACTCAGCCCTTCAACTTTGTGACCCTGTAGTGTATTTCAGCCTGCACTCTGGACAAGAACAAGATCCCTTTCAAGGGCTTCATTCCCTAAGAGCTAGAGGCTTTCATCTAGCTGTACTGAAAGGGGTTGGAGAGGAGAACCCAGCAGGGCCAGGGCCCATACCTGTCCCCACCCCGTCTCTGGAGACCATTTCTGGTGGCTGGAAACCAGGGAAGAGTTCACGGGTCTCCATGGCCCCCTCCCCTTATCAGGGAGAGGGGACAAGAATCAATGAGCTGTTGGTGGTAGAAGCTTCCAGACCATGTGCTCAGAGAACTGACTCTTTCTAGGGGTTAGCACACTCATGCTCCATAAGGAGAAGATGCTCAACCTCCCACACGTCCCATCTGCCTGAGTTTCAGAGAATCTTGGCTCTGCCCTGTGGCAGAGGGATTGAAGCCATTGCCTTCCTTCCCTACTAGAAATACAAGAAGCTGAGAGTTGGGTTTGACCTCTACCTTTTATGTATCAAACCAGATAGACCCAGCTACCCAGGGCAGTGTTAGAACTGGAGGCCCTGAGGGGGCAAAATGGGAGAATCAACATTTCTGGCACATTTGCACCTGCTCCTTCTGCCCTGCTGTGGGTTGGACTCTTCCCCGAGCCACCAGCCCCTTGGGTAGCTTTTGTGGCTTGGTGTTCTGTTTATTTACCTGGCGGAGAGGAGTTGGTGCTTACCAGGTGGTGCAGTGGTAAAGAACCCACCTGCAGTGTAAGAGACACAGGAGATGTGGGTTCCATCCCTGTGTCGGGAAGATCCCCTGGAGAAGGGAATGGCCACTCACTCCAATATTCTTGCCTGGAGAAGCAACCCCACAGACAAAGGAACCTGGTGGGCTACAGTCCATGGGGTCGGAAAGAGTCCAAGAGAACTGAGCACCAACATCGGCAGCTTACATGTGTGGTGCAGAAGGTTTTACTTGTCTACACTTTTTAAAATTTATTTATTTATTCTAATTGCGGACTAATTACTTTACAATATTGTGGTGGTTTTGCCACACATTGACTTGAATTAGCTGCGGGTATTCATGTGTTCCCCCATTCCAAACCCTCCTCCCAACCTCCCTCTCCCACTTTTTAAAAAAGATTTTGGTGTCAGGCTCCCTAAGTTCATTTCATGTAGCAAGGTTTTATCTTGCCTGAGATGGCCTCGGCCAGCAAGGGTGAGCTATATTTTGTGAGGAATTTAGAAGGTAACAGTCCCCCAAACAAGGGTGACCGTACATTTCTGAACACTTGACTCATTAGCCTTTTACTTGGGCCGCCCTACTTCCCATTCTCACTAGAAAGAGAAGTCATTTTCCAAACAAGGAGCAAGCGGCTTGCCAGCCACTTCCCACCCAACAAGAGCTATTAATAGGTTGGTTGGTTTGGGGGTTGATTTTCAGTTTCTGAGTTCAAACTGCAGGTCACCTCTGCCTCACAAATCACGCAGAAGGACACAGGTTTGTGGCGAACAACCCAAGTGTCTGTAGCCATTTTTTAGATGCTTGGAAACCATGATCCACGTGACCCTGAGACAATTCCAGGTATTGACATACTAACCCACTGAGTCAGCTAGATAAGATGGTGGATGTGCGAAATAGGTTGTCGAATAAAGTAGTACAAAATCTTGGTCTCCCATCACTGGGGGTGGGGAGGGTGATCAAGTGCTCTTGCTGGAGAAGCCACCCCTGCAAGATTGTCTTGTGTGGAGGCGGGGTGGGGGAGGTATCCTCCATGTGCCATGGCTGCCAGCAGGAGAGTGTTTTTGGCATCTTGGGAAAGCAGTCAAGAGTAGAAGGGGACTGGAACTGCCACCCCCACAGCTCAGGAAAGAGGCCATTCCCACCCTGTGCCTCTCCTCCAGCCCTGTCTTGGGGAAGCTACACAGAAGCCTCCAGAAGCCATGGTAGGTCCTTGGATATTCTGTCCCTCTAAGGGGACTAGGTCTTGTTTGGATTTGCAGTGTTAGTTAGGACGTTCTTTATTTTCCAGACTAGGTTCTTACCTTCTGTCAAGGCAGGAAATGCCATCACTGTCCCTGGCAGTGTAGTAGCCTGGAATAAAGAAACGAGGCAGTATCCAAAAAAAAAAAAAAATCCATAAGGAAGAGAAAAAACATTCACAGTACTGTCCTGTATTTATTGATACTGTAAGTTTATGTCATCTCTTTACAAGAGGAGTTATTTGTCAGTAGCTACATCAGTATTGTTTTATGTGATACAAACACTATAGATGTTTTACATTTTATTAACACTAGATATGACAAATGAAAAGATAATGTAAAAAAGAAATTCATATTTATTTACACTTATGATTCATGCCCTGATAATGAAGAAACAGCAATATGATTGCTTTATGGTAGCTCAGCCTATATGCTAATGAGTGAATTGTTTTAAAATTTTTGTGGCATACAGTATAATAGTCATATTCATAATCAGTATCAAGCATTTTTACTTTAAAAAACAGGTCTGATGACTGGCTTATATGTAGTTTTCCCATTTACAAGACAGAGTGAGGTATCCCTTACAATAATGTAATTCTTTCAGAGCAAAGTTGTAAAACAGTAAGAAAACTAACACACTAATAATTTCATATTAAATATCACTCATCTTCTGCCTATGTAAGGATAGGCTGTCCATTGCAATACATCTTGCACACAATATTTTCTATACGATGCATACCTAGAAGATGAGAATGGCTAAAACACATCCCATACAGTTCTTGTCATACAGTTATTAGATTTTCACATGAAGACATGCAAAACACATACACAACAGATATGTTTGATAACCATAAGGCATGATGATTCTTTGCTAAAGTGGATGTGGATCATCATGAAGGTTTTCATGCTTGTCTTTGTGTTGAGTAGATTGGGGAGGAAGAGGAAAAGGAGGAGTTCGTCTTGCTGTCTCCGGGGAAGCAGAGGTGAAGGAAATGGAAGGGAAGGCAGGAGAGGCAGGTACACATGGTGTAACTTTATGGAAACACATCGTGATCTCTGAGTTTTTTGCTTTTTCTTTCTTCCAAAAATGCTTCTATAGTGTACCAACCATTCTTCCACCATTTGCTTTAGTTTCAGTGCCTGTATCATAGAAGATGCTATATTATAAAAGAAGTCAAAAGCAGTCTTGAGCAGTCTGCCAGATTGTCTAATGTCAGTTTGTTTTCTTTCTTTTTTTTATTCTTTTTAATTCATTTTTTTAATTTTTTTTATTTTTTATTTTTTTGGATTCATTTTGATATTTGGCAAAACTAATACAATTATGTAAGGTTTAAAAATAAAATAAAATTAATTAAAAAAAATAAATAAAAATAAAATATCAAAAAAAATAATTCATTTGTTTTAATTGGAGGCTAATTACTTTACAATATTGCATTGGTTTTGCCACACATTGACATGAGTCCACCACGGACGTACATGTGTTCCCCATCCTGAACCTCCCTCGCCATCCCATCCCTCTGGGTCAACCCAGTGCACCAGCCCTGAGCATCCTGTATCATTCATCAAACCTGGACTGGCGATTCATTTGACATATGATAATATACATGTTTCAATGCCATTCTCCCAAATTATCCCACCCTCGCCCTCTCCCACAGGGTCCAAAAGACTGTTCTATACATCTGTGTCTCTTTTGCTGTCTCGCATACAGGGTTATCGTTACCATCTTTCTAAATTCCATATATATGCATTAGTATACTGTATTGGTGTTTTTCTTTCTGGCTTACTTCACTCTGTATAATAGGCTCCAGTTTCATCCACCTCATTAGAACTGATTCAAATGTATTCTTTTTAATGGCTGAGTAATATTCCATTGTGTATATGTACCACTGCTTTCTTATCCATTCGTCTGCTGATGGGCATCTAGGTTGCTTCCATGTCCTGGCTATTATAAACAGTGCTGTGATTAACATTGGGGTACACGTGTCTCTTTCAATTCTGGTTTCCTCGGTGTGTATGCCCAGCAGTGGGATTGCTGGGTTGTATGGCAGTTCTATTTCCAGCTTTTAAACGAATCTCCACACTGTTCTCCATAGTGGCTGTACTAGTTTGCATTCCCACCAACAGTGTAAGAGGGTTCCCTTTTCTCCACACCCTCTCCAGCATTTATTGCTTGTAGACTTTTGGATCTTAGCCATTCTGACTGGCGTGAAATGGTACCTCATTGTGGTTTTGATTTGCATTTGTCTGATAATGAGTGCTGTTGAGCATCTTTCCATGTGTTTATTAGCCATCTGTATGTCTTCTTTGGAGAAATGTCTATTTAGTTCTTTGGTTCATTTTCTGATTGGGTTGTTTATTTTTCTGGAATTGAGCTGCAGGAGTTGATTGTATATTTTTGAGATTAGTTGTTTGTTGCTTCACTTGCTATTATTTTCTCCCATTCTGAAGGCTGTATTTTCACCTTGCTTATAGTTTCCTTTGTTGTGCAGAAGCTTTTAAGTTTAATTAGGTCCCATTTGTTTATTTTTGCTGTTGTTTTCAGTATTCTGGAGGTGGGTCATAGAGGATCCTGCTGTGATTTATGTTGGAGAGTGTTTTGCCTATATTCTCCTCTAGGAGTTTTATAATTTCTGGTCTTATGTTTAGATCTTTAATCCGTTCTGAGTTTATTTTTGTGTATGGTGTTAGAAAGTGTTAGAGCTTCATTCTTTACAAGTGGTTGACCAGTTTTCCCAGCACCACTTGTTAAAGAGATTGTCTTTTCTCCATTGTATATTCTTGCCTCCTTTGTCAAGGATAAGATGTCCATGCTGCTGCTGCTGCTGCTGAGTTGCTTCAGTTGTGTCCGACTCCTAGCAACCCCATGGACTGCAGCCTACCAGGCTCCTCTGTCCATGGGATTTTCCAGGCTAGAGTACTGGAGTGGGTTGCCATTGCCTTCTCTCAAGGTGTCCATAGGTGTGTGGATTTATCTCCAGGCTTTCTATTTTGTTCCATTGATGTATTTTTCTGTCTTTGTGCCAGTACCATACTGTCTTTATGACTGTGGCTTTGTAGTAGAGCCTGAAGTCAGGCAGGTTGATTCCTCCAGTTCCACTCTTCTTTCTCAAGATTTTTTTGGCTATTCGAGGTTTTTTGTATTTCCATACAAATTGTGAAATTATTTGTTCTAGCTCTGTGAAAAATACCGTTGGTAGCTTGATAGGGATTGCATTGAATCTATAGATTGCCTTGGGTAGTATACTCATTGTCACTATATTAATTCTTCTAATCCATGAACATGGTATATTTCACCATCTATTAGTGTCCTCTTTGATTTCTTTCACCAGTGTTTTATAGTTTTCTATATATACGTTTTTTCTTTATTTAGGTAGATATATTCCTAAGTATTTTATTCTTTTCATTGCAATGGTGAATGGAATTGTTTCCTTAATTTCTCTTTATGTTTTCTCATGATTAGTGTATAGGAATGCAAGGGATTTGTGTGTATTGATTTTATATCCTGCAATGTTACTATATTCATTGATTAGCTCTAGCAATTTTCTGGTGGAGTCTTTAAGTTTTTCTACACAGAGGATCATGTCATCTGCAAACAGTGAGAGTTTTACTTCTTGTTTTCCAATCTGGATTCCTTTTATTTCCTTTTTCTGCTCTGATTGCTGTGGCCAAAACTTCCAAAACTATGTTGAATAGTAGTAGTGAGAGTGGGAACCCTTGTCTTGTTCCTGACTTTAGGGGAAATGCTTTCAGTTTTTCACCATTGAGGATAATGTTTGCTGCGGGTTTGTGATATATAGCTTTTATTATGTTGAGGTATGTTGCTTCTCTGCCTGCTTTCTTGAGGGTTTTTATCATAAATGGATGTTGAATATTGTCAAAGGGTTTCTCTGCATCTATTAAGACAATCATATGCTTTTTATTTTTCAATTTGTTAATGTGGTGTATTACATTGATTGATTTGTGGATATTGAAGAATCCTTGCATCCCTGGGATAAAGACCACTTCGTCATGATATATGATCTTTTTAATGTGTTGTTGGATTGTTTGCTAGAATTTTGTTAAGGATTTTTGCATCTATGTTCATCAGTGATATTGGGCTGTATTTTCCTTTTTTTGTGTGACATCTTTGTCAGGTTTTGGTATTAGGGTGGTGGTGGCCTCCTAGAATGAGTTTGGAAGTTTACCTTCCTCTGCAATTTTCTGAAAGAGTTTGAGTAGGATAGGTGTTAGCTCTTCTCTACATTTTTGGTAGAATTCAGCTGTGAAGCCGTCTGGTCCTGTGATTTTGTTTGCTGGAAGATTTCTGATTACAGTTTCAATGTCCGTGCTTGTGATGGGTCTGTTAAGATTTTCTATTTCTTCCTGGTTCAGTTTTGGAAAGTTGTACTTTTCTAAGAATTTGTCCATTTCTTCCAAGTTGTCCATTTTACTGGCATATAGTTGCTGATAGTAGTCTCTTATGATCCTTTGTATTTCTGTGTTGTCTGTTGTGATTTCTCCATTTTCATTTCTAATTTTATTGATTTGATTTTTCTGCCTTTGTTTCTTGATGAGTCTGGCTAATGGTTTGTCAATTTTATGTATCCTTTCAAAGAACCAGCTTTTGGCTTTGTTGATGTTTTCTGTGGTCTCTTTTGTTTCTTTTGCATTTATTTGTGCCCTAATTTTTAAGATTTCTTTCCTTCTACTAACCCTGGGGTTCTTCATTTCTTCCTTTTCTAGTTGCTTTAGGTGTAGGGTTAGGTTATTTATTTGACTTTTTTCTTGTTTCTTGAGGTATGCCTGTATTGCTATGACCTTTCCCCTTAGCACTGCTTTTACAGTATCCCACAGGTTTTGGGTTGTTGTGTTTTCATTTTCATTCGTTTGTATGCATATTTTGATTTCTTTTTTGATTTCTTCTGTGATTTGTTGGTTATTCAGCAGCGTGTTGTTCAGCCTCCATATGTTGGAATTTTTAATAGTTTTTCTCCTGTAATTGAGATCTAATCTTACTGTATTGTGGTTAGAAAAGATGCCTGGAATGGTTTCAGATTTTTTGAATTTACCAAGGCTAGATTTATGGCCCAGGATGTGATCTGTCCTGGAGAAGGTTCCGTGTGCACTTGAGAAAAAGATGAAATTCATTGTTTTGGGGTGAAATGTCCTATAGATATAAATTAGGTCTAATTGGTCTATTGTATCATTTAAAATTTGTGTTTCCTTGTTAATGTTCTGTTTTAGTTGATCTATCCATAGGTGTGAGTGGAGTATTAAAGTCTCCCACTATAATTGTGTTATTGTTAATTTCTCCTTTCATACTTGTTAGCATTTGTCTTACATATTGTGGTGCTCCTATGTTGGGTGCATATATATTTATAGTTGTTATATCTTCTCCTTGGATGGATCCTTTGATCATTATGTAGTGTCCTTCTTTGTCTCTTTTCATAGCCTTTGTTTTAAAGTCTATTTTATCTGATATGAGTATTGCTACTCCTGCTTTCTTTTGGTCCCTATTTGCATGGAAAATCTTTTTCCAGCCCTTCACTTCAGTCTGTATGTGTCCTCTGTTTTGAGGTGGGTCTCTTGTAGACAACATATACAGGGGTCTTGTTTTTTGTATCCATTCAGCCAGTCTTTGTCTTTTGGTTGGGGCATTCAACCCATTTATGTTTAAGGTAATTATTGATAAGTATGATCCCGTTGCCATTTACTTTATTGTTTTGGGTTCGAGTTTATACACCCTTTCTGTGTTTCCTGTCTAGAGAAGATCCTTTAGCATGTGTTGGAGAGCTGGTTTTCTGGTGCTGAATTCTCTCAGCTTTTGCTTGTCTGTAAAGCTTTTGATTTCTCCTTCATGTTTGAATGAGATCCTTGCTGGGTACAGTAATCTGGGCTGTAGGTTATTTTCTTTCATCACTTTAAGTATGTCCTGCCGTTCCCTCCTGGCCTGAAGAGTTTCTATTGAAAGATCAGCTGTTATCCTTATAGGAATCCCCTTGTGTGTTATTTGTTGTTTTTTCCGTTGCTGCTTTTAATATTTGTTCTTTGTGTTTGATCTTTGTTAATTTGATTAATATGTGTCTTGGGGTGTTTCGCCTTGGGTTTATCCTGTTTGGGACTCTCTGGGTTTCTTGGACTTGGGTGATTATTTCCTTCCCCATTTTAGGGAAGTTTTCAACTATTATCTCCTCAAGTATTTTCTCATGGTCTTTCTTTTTGTCTTCTTCATGATTCAAATATTGGGGCATTTAATATTGTCCCAGAGGTCTCGGAGATTGTCCTCATATCGTTTAATTCGTTTTTCTTTTTTCCTCTCTGTTTCATTTATTTCTACCATTCTATCTCCTACCTCACTTATCCTATCTTCTGCCTCCATTATTCTACTGTTGGTTCCCTCCAGAGTGTTTTTTATCTCATTTATTGCATTATTTATTATATATTAGCTCCTTGTTAAACCTTTCTTGCATATTCTCAATCCTTGTCTCCAGATTATTTATCTGTAACTCCATTTTGTTTTCAAGATTTTGGATCATTTTCTCTATCGTTATTTGGAATTCTTTATCAGGTAGATTCCCTATCTCTTCCTCTTTTGTTTGGTTTTGTGGGCACTTATCCTGTTCCTTTACCTGCTGGGTATTTCTCTGCCTTTTCATCTTGTTTATATTGCTGTGTTTGGGGTGGCCTTTCCATATTCTGGCAGTTTGTGAAGTTTTCTTTATTGTGGAGTTTCCTCACTGTGGGTGGGGTTGGACAGGTGGCTTGTCAAGGTTTCTTGGTTAGGGAAGCTTGTGTTGGTGTTCTGGTGGGTGGAGTTGGATTTGTTCTCTCTGGAGTGCAATGAAGTGTCCAGTAATGAGTTATGAGATGTCAGTGGGTTTGGTGTGACTTTGGGCAGCCTGTATATTGAAGCTAAGGGGTATGTTCCTGTGTTGCTGGAAAATTTGTGTGGTATGTCTTGCTCTGGAACTTGTTGGCCCTTGGGTGGTGCTTGGTTTCAGTGTAGGTATGGAGGTGTTTGATGAGCTCCTGTCAGTTAATGTTCCCTGGAGTCAGGAGTTCTCTGGTGTTCTCAGGATTTGGACTTAAGCCTCTTGCCCCTGGTTTTCGGTCTTATTCTTACAGTAGCCTCAAGACTTCTCCATCTATACAGCACTGATGATAAAACATCTAGGTTAAAGATAAAAAGTTTCTCCACAGTGAGGGACACCCAGAGAGGTTCATAGAGTTACATGGAGAAGAGAATAGGGAGGAGGGAGATAGAGGTGACCAGGAGGAGAGGAAGGGGAATCAAAAGAGGAGAGAGCAAGCTAGCCAGTAATCACTTCCTTATGTGCTCTCCACAGTCTGGACCGCTCAGAGGTGTTCACGGAGTTATACAGAAAAGAGAATAGGGAGGAAGGAGACAGAAGTGGCCAGGAACATAAAGGGGGAAATCAAAAGGAGAGAGACAGATCCAGCCAGTAATCAGTTCCCTAAGTGTTCTGTATAGTCCAGAACACACAAAGAGATCCACAGAGTTGGGTAGAGAAGAGAAGGGGGAGGGAGGAGATAGAGGCGACCTGGTGGAGAAAAAGGAGAGTCCAAAGGGGGAGAGAGCAGTCAAGCCAGTAATCTCGCTCCCAAGTAAAAATGGGTACTGAAGATTGGGTTCTTAAATGTACAAAATTGATAACAAATACCAAAAAGCAAAGATTAAAAATCTAGAGTAGAGGTTGGATTCTCAAAAATACAATATTAAAGAAAAAAACAAAGTCAAAAAAATATAAAATATATATATATGAAGTTTGCTTTAAAAATAGGGTCTTTTTTTTTTTTTTTTTTTGCAAAGTAATAGTAAGCCTGGTAGGCTGCAGTCCATGGGGTTGCTAAGAGTCGGACACGACTGAGAGACTTCACTTTCACTTTTCGCTCTCATGCATTGGAGAAGGAAATGGCAACCCACTCTAGTGTTCTTGCCTGGAGAATCTAGGGATGGGGGAGCCTGGTGGGCTGCTGTCTAAGGGGCCGCACAGAGTCGGACATGACTGAAGCAACTTAGCAGCAGTAACAGCAGCAGTAGGTTATAAAAATGAAAATTAAAGGAGTAATAGAGGAATTAAAAATAAAAAATTTTTAATTTAAAAAATGCTAATAGAAAAATATATCTAGGACTTTCTCTGGTGGTGGTGTGGACAGTGTGGGGTCAGTTCATTTTCAGATAGTTCCTTAATCTGGTTTATTCTTCTCAAAATCTGTAGGCCCCTTCCTATGTAGTTGGTGCTAACTACAGGGTTTTAATCTATTGCACCTGTCACTTCCAAAGTGGTTCCCTCTGTTTATGTTAGCTTCTGTTTCCTGGTCTCTTCAGTGTTTAATTTCCACCCTGACACAAGGGGGCGGTGGTTGACACTTTTTTAGGCTCACTTGTTCATTCGTGCTATGGGAAGGGAGGAACACTGCAAACAAATAACACACGTGTGCTCGCAGTGTCTCGGCCACACTGGGTTTGCCCCTGCTCACAGTGTGTGTGCTTTCCCTGTCTACCCTGCTTAGGCTCTAGGTTGCTCTGCTAGGAACTGTCTGAGGCTGGCCCTGGTTGTATGCACTTCCCAGGTCTAAGCTGCTCAGATTCAGGTACTCGGGTACTCCACAAAGGCACAGACTTGGTTGGGGCTGCATTTTGTGCCCTTCCCAGGTCCAAGCAGCTCAGGTGACCAGGTGCTTGGCGAGCGTGGTCTCTGTGACTTATCGCCTCCCCTGTCCCTGCCACTTGGTTTTCTGGGTGTACAACTGGTGTGCCTTCTCAGGTGTGCCGTGTGTCTCTTCTGGGGAGCTGATCTCTGGCTGCAACCCTCCCGGCAGATATCAACCATCCAGAATCCTAAGAAGTCTTGGTTAGCAACGAAGCCTGCTTGCAGTTTGGTAGATGATGCCTCTCTGGGGCCGTGATTGCCCCCTTCCAGCTCTGGCTACCCTCGCCTGCCTGTCTCTGGTGGGGGGTGGGCTGGTCCACAGCCAACTAGCTCTGCTCAGTCCTTTGTTCTGTGAGAGGGCCTGGCAGTGTCGTAGGTTAGGGCTTTTCACGGGATAGCTATCCCACAGTCTGGATTGCTGTCTCAAGTTAGTTCCCTCAGATTGCCCTCGGGGCATTCAGGACCGGTCCTTACTCTAAGCAATGCAGCCCTGCCCAGCCCCAGCTTGCTAGTGGCGGATACAGGCATCTGTGCTGCTTCTCCACTGGGGGAGTTACCGTTGGGCACATAATCTGTGGGTTTTAATTATTTATTTACTTTTCCTCCTGGTTATGCCTGAGGTTCCAGGGCTCGCCACAGACTCGTCAGTGAGAGTGTTTCCTGGTGTTTGGAAACTTCTCTCTTTTTTAAGACTCTCTTCCTGGGACAGATCTCCATCCCTACCTCTTTGTCTCTCTTTTTATCTTTTATATTTTTTCCTACCTCCTTTCGAAGACAATGGGCTGCTTTTCTGGGTGCCTGATGTCCTCTGCCAGCAATCAGAAGTTGTTTTGTGGAATTTACTCAGCGTTCAAATGTTCTTTTGATGAATTTGTGGGAGAGAAAGTGGTCTCCCTGTCCTATTCCTCCGCCATCTTAGGACCACCCCCTCCAGTTTGTTTTCTAACTCTGCTTCTTCTGCGTCTTCTTGTCTTCTTCCTCCTCATTGTCAGGCATTGGTTGGGAAGTAGGCACTCATCTCCATCAGGTAGTCTTCTGTGAATTCCTCTGGTGTGGTGTCTATTAGCACTTGAATTTTTCCAAGATCCATATCTTGAAACCCTTATCCCCTGCACCCCCTTTTTTTTTTTTTGCCACATCTACAACTTCCTGATTTCCTTGATGGGCTCTGTCATAAATCCTGTGAAGTCATACACAACATCTGCACAGTTTTCTCCAGCAGGATTTTATTGTTTTGGGGCTTGATGGCTTTTGTGGCTTTTTCTGTAACAATAATGGCATCTTCAATAATGTAATCCTTTCAGACTTTAAAGATGTCCTCTCTATTGGAGTTCTCTTCCATAGTGTTGACAATCATTTCCATAGAGGACTGTGTGTAATGAGCCTTAAAAGTCCTTATGACCACCTGATTTAGAGGCTTAAATAGAGATACATTGTTTGGGGGCACTTGAATTACTTTAATGCCTTTAAGTTTAACACCTGGGGTTCTGGGTGGCCAGGGTATATTGTCCAAGATCAAAAGAACTTTAAAAGACAGTCTCTTACTGGAAAGGTACTTCTTTATCTCAGAGACAAAGCATCGATGGAACCAATCCAGGAAAAGAGTTCTGATTCTTCAGGCCTTCTTGCTGTACAATCAAAAGACTGGCAGCTGGTGTTTATCTTTTCCCATCAAGGCTTCCCTGGTGGCTAAAATGGTAAAAAATCTGCCTGCAATGCAGGAGACACGGGTTAGATCCCTGGGTCAGGAAGATCCCCTGTGGAAGGAAATGGCAACCCACTCCAATATGCTTACCTGGAGAATCCCATGGACAGAGGAGCCTGGAGGACTAGAGTCCATGGGATCTCAAAGAGTTGAGACTAACACACTGAGGTCTCAGGATTAGCATCTTTATAGATAAGGGCAGTCCAGTTCATAAACTCAGCTCCTTTTGAACAAAACAGTAGCATTAGCATATCCATTTCTGCCTTAAATCCTGGTACTTGCTTCTCTTCCTTACTAATAAATGTCTTTTCTTAAATTTTTTCCCCAGAATAGGGCACGTTTGTCTGTATTCAAAAGCTGTTCAGGCAGGTATCCCTCTCCTCAGTGATTTTTCTACATGGTATCTGGAACTCATCTGCTGCCGCCTGGTGGGTACAAGCTGCTTCTCCTCTTGACATTTTAAGGCTTCCCTGATAGCTCAGTTGGTAAAGAATCCACCTGCAATGCAGGAGACCTGGGTTGGATCCCTGGGTTGGGAAGATCCCCTGGAGAAGGGAAAGGCTACCCACTCCAGTGTTCTGGCCTGGAGAATTCCTTGGACTACACAGAATCGGACATGACTGAGCATCCGTCAGTCAATCCTGACATCCCTGCCTTCAATCCTGGTGCTTGCTTGTCTTCCTTACTAATAAATGTCTTTTTTCACATATTTCCGGCAGAATAGGGCACTTTTGTTTATTCAAAACCTCTTCAGGCAGATACCCCTCTCCTCAGTGATTCCTCTACATACCTGGAACTCATCTGCTGCCCCCTGGTGGGTACAAGCTGCTTCTCTTGACATTTTAAAAGCCAAACAAACCTCTTTCTTAAAATTATCAGACCTTTCTGTACTGACATTACATTCTCCAGCTTTAGATTCTTCACCTTCCTTTTGCTTTAGGTTGTTGTAGAAAGACTTTGCTTTTCCTTGAATCATATAGAGAAGCTTTTGGTATGCCTTTCTCAGAGCAATCCTGCATCTACATTAAAGCTGCATTTTCAAGATGAGATAAGGTGTTTCATAAAAAGTGCAAGGTTTTCATGCCTGTTGGTATAGCCGCAGTGACAGCTTCATCTGTTTCTTTTTTTTTTTTTTAATGCAGTAGTCCTTATTGCTGGATTTAGTTGCCTTGAGATGGTGGACAACCACAGCCGCAGACCTCAACCTATAGCACATATCAAACAATTCAACTTTTGTTGTAATGCGATGGCTTTTCTCTGCTTCTTGGGAGCACTTCCAGCATCACTAGTGGTTTGGTTTGGTTCATGGTGTTATTCAAGGTTTACAGTATTGCACTAAGCATGATGAAAAATACATGAGGACCACAGAAGATGACTTGTTACTTCAATACACAATTTGTTGGAGAAACAAACTGCTCACACAGAGATGATTAATATCACATGGTGTTTTAAGCAGATACCTGCATCACTTGAGCTCATTGAAATTGCAAAAGGAGGTGGGTATGAAGTGATTGCAGTTGTGCAGTATGGATGACAGTTAAATCTATGCAGTTATAATTTATTTCTGACTTTTCCCATGTGCTTACATTTCTCTTGACTGTGAACAGCGGCATGTATTATTGTAACTGTGTGCATAAGTTTTGATAAATTGAACCTTTTTATAATAGATTTTGGAGAAGGCAATGGCACCCCACTCCAGTACTCTTGCCTGGAAAATCCCATGGGCGGAGGAGCCTGGTAGGCTGAAGTCCATGGAGTCTCAAAGAGTCGGACACGACTGAGCAACTTCACTTTCACTTTCATGCATTGGAGAAGGAAATGGCAACCCACTGCAGTGTTCCTGCCTGGAGAATCCCAGGGACAGGGGAGCCTGGTGGGCTGCCGTCTGTGGGTTGCACAGAGTTGGACACCACTGAAGTGACTTAGCAGCATAATAGATTTGCATACATTTTATGATAGTAAATAGCAAAAGAGACTATTATCTACACATTTTTGATGAATTCAGGACATACCTAACAGTTTCTAAACATTTTGATATTTCTAGGTTACACGGTTCATCTGTGAGTTTTTCAGATAAATAGTTGCAAATCCCAATAATTTTTTTCAATAGATTTTTTGAAAATAATCCATGTGTAAGTGGGCCAGTGTGGCTCAAACCAATGTTGATCAAGGGTCAATTGTACATTGAAATGGCTTAACAGCCCACCTCAACCCCCAGGGACACTTTTCACTTATCTGTACCTAAACCCCATGAACTGAATCTGGGTGCTCCCTCATTCTCTCGAGATCAGATAAAATGGTCTTAGGTACCTGTATCCAACAGAGCCTTAAAAGTCTGATCTCTCCCTTCGCCAAAGTTCTCCAGCATACTCAGAGGGGGCGTGCATGGCCTTTGGTCCCTTTTGGGAACAGGGACCCCCCTGCTCCACCCCAATAATTTCTTCAAAGGGGTCAATTTCAGAATACAAGGGAAGGGAGGGACAAGGTGTGGAGTGAGAGGGAGGCTAAAGGCCAGAAGGCACGTCTTTATGTTTAGTTTATAACAATGAAACAGCTGCTTGGGCCTCAACCAAAGGTTCTCTTGTTTTCAATATGCCCAGAGCTCTGTATCAGATGGCAAGGTCCTTGTGACTGATGCCATCTCTTTCAGATTTGAGGATGCCTTGATTCTGTTCAGTTCATTTGCTCAGTCATGTCCGACTCTTTGTGACCCCATTAATGGCAGCACGCCAGGCCTCCCTGTCCATCACCAACTCCCAGAGTTCACCCAAACCCATGTCCATTGAGTCGGTGCCATCTAACCATCTCATCCTCTGTCGTCCCCTTCTCCTCCTGCCCTCAATCTTTCCCAGCATCAGGGTCTTTTCAAATGAGTCAGCTCTCCGCATCAGGTGGCCAAAGTATTGGAGTTTCAGCTTCAACATCAGTCCTTCCAATGAATATTCAGGATTGATTTCCTTTAGGATGGACTGGTTGGATCTCCTTGCAGTCCAAGGGACTCTCAAGAGTCTTCTCCAACACCATAGTTCTAAAGCATCAATTCTTTGGCGCTCAGCTTTCTTCACAGTCCAACTCTCACACCCGTACATGACCACTGGAAAAACCATAGCCTTGACTAGATGGACCTTTGTTGACAAAGTAATGTCTCTGTTTTTCAATATGGTGTCTAGATTGGTCATAACTTTCCTTCCAAGGAGCAAGCATCTTTTAATTTCATGGCTTCAGTCACCATCTGCAGTGATTTTGGAGCCCAGAAAAATAAAGTCAGCCACTGTACTGTTTCCCCATCTATTTCCCATGAACTGATGAGACTGGATGCCATGATCCTAGTTTTCTGCATGTTGAGCTTTAAGCCAACCTTTTCACTCTCCTCTTTCACTTTCATCAAGAGGCTGTTTAGTTCTTCACTTTCTGCCATAAGGGTGGTGTCATCTGCATATCTGAGGTTATTGATATTTCTCCCAGCAATCTTGATTCCAGCTTGTGCTTCATCCAACCCAGTGTTTCTCATGATGTACTCTGCATAGAAGTTAAAAAAGCAGGGTGACAATATACAGCCTTGACGTACTCCTTTTCCTATTTGGAACCAGGCTGTTGTTCCATGTCCAGTTCTAAGTGTTGCTTCCTGACATGCATACAGGTTTCTCAAGAGGCAGGTCAGGTGGTCTGGTATTCCCATCTCTTTCAGAATTTTCCACAGTTTATTGTGATTCACACAGTCAGAGGCTTTGGCATAGTCAGTAAAGCAGATATAGATGTTTTCTGGAACTTTCTTGCTTTTTCGATGATCCATCATATTTTGGCAATTTGATCTCTTGATTCTGTAGCCATGGCCATATTGCTTTCTAGTCATACACATTGGCTAGCTTAGGCATTACTAGTGCAGTTGTTGCTTTGTTCAGTCACTAGTCATGTCCCACTCTTTGTGACTCCATAGATTGCAGCACGCCAGGCTCCTCTGTCCTCCACTACATCCCAGAGTTTGCTTAAATTCATGTTCATTGAGTTGGTGATACAATCTAACCATCTCATCCTCTGTCATTCCCCTCTCTTCCTGCCTTCAATCTTTTCATCATTAGGGTCTTTTTTTAGTGAGTCAGCAGTTCACATCAGGTATCCAAAGTATTGGAGCTTCAGCTTCAGCATCAGTCCTTCCAATGAGTATTCAGGGTTGACTTGTTTTAGGATTGACTAGTTTGATTTCCTTGCAGTCCAAGGGACTCTCAAGGCTGTGATCCATGAAGGGGAACTAGTGCAATGGCAATCTTTAAAGATGTTCACTTCAGTTTGGGGCGTTTGCTACCCATGTTCATGATAGTGGGAGAGGAAAAAGTTTTTTTCCAGGTTCTTAGGGTCCCTGGCAGGATCTAAAAATTAAACTGACAGAGACAGATTAACAGAGAAAACCGTACACATTTGTTTGTAAGTTTTACATGACACGGGAGCCTTCATAAGGAAAGGAAGACACAAAGAAACAGTTAGACTTCAGGAGTTCTGGGCTGGGTTTGGTGAAGACTGGATGGTTGTGGAGGAATATGATAAGTCAGAGAGTGTGAGGGAAGTTTAGTTAACTGGGAGAGACTTAGCACAAACTGTTTCTTAGGGTCCCTTTGGTTTTCTGAGATAAGGATGCTCCTTTCCTCTCAGTGTAAGCAGGGAACCTTTCACATGAAGGTTTAATGACCTGTTTCAGGGAAGAAGGGCAGGGGGAAAGATCAGAGTGACCTCTCAAAGTGCTTCATTTTAAAGTATTCAATATAACAAGGTGCATATTTGGGAGTAGCACATCCTGAAACACATCTGTAATACTATATCTTAAGTTTTTGCTCACTTTTAAGATAAAGTGTCTACGGAAATTTTTCAGGGCAGTGGGGTTGATCTCAAAAGGGGAGATGGGTGGGAAGTTCAAGGGAGAGGGGATATATGTTCATCTATGGCTGATTCATGTTGATATTTACCAGAAAACAACAAAATTATGTAAAGCAATTATCCTTCAATTAAAAACAAATTAAAATTGAAAAAAAAATTTATCTAGAATTTTTTGGGTCAGTTTCTCACTTGGCAGTAGGTCATCTTCATCAGCGTTATAGATCCAGTATAGGACAGTAAGAGCCCAGATGCCAGTCACAGCCTCATCTGTGGTTTCATCCAGAAGTTTGTCTTGGTGAAATCTCCCCAAGAAACTGAAATTATAGCATGCAGGATCTACTGCAGAAAACCTCTTGAGTCCTTTGGTGTGGTTTCTCAATGGATCTGAGGTAGGCATGTAGGCATGATAGACTGTAGAGGGACTGAGCCATAAGACGTTTCAGTTCTTCCCGTTCTTTTGCAACAAGCGTCACATCCCCTCCTGCTCCTTCGTTGCTCAACCGTCCAGCCAAAGCTGTAACCATGTGCCTGGCTTCTGCTCATACTGGTCATGAGTTTCTGTCCCCCTGCCCTGTGTATGGATGCTCACCTCTGAAACTATTCTCTGAGTAAGTGTTGTGAACCATTTCTGACCTTCCCCAACTCTTAGTACAGGCATCCCTCATTTTAATTGTGCTTTGTTTTATTGTGCTTTACAGATATCTTGAGCTTTTTCTTTTTTTCAGTTCTTTTCTATCATAGTTTATTACAAGATATTGAATATATTTTCCTATGCTGTATAGTACGTGCTTGTTGTTTATCTATTTTAGGTATGGTATGTGCATCTCTTAATCCCATACTCCCAGTTAACCCTGCCCACTTTGGTAGCCATTAAGTTTGCGTTCTGTGTCTGCTTCTGTATTGTGTTTTATTTTTTTTTTTAACAAATGGAAGGTTTGTGGGCAACCCAGCATTCCGTGAGTCTGCTGGCACCATTTTTCCAATAGCATTTCCTCTCTGTGTCACATTACAGTAATTTTTGCAATATTCCAAACTTTCTCATTATTATTATAATTGTTTTGATGATCTATAACCAGTGATCTTTGATGTTACTATCAATCCATGAGTCTAGGATTGCAAACTTAGATGATAAATATGTGTTCAGACTGCCCTGCTTCCTGTCTCTCTCCCTCTCCTCAGGCCTCTCTTTTCCTGAGACATAATAATATTGAAATTAGGCCAGTTGATAAACTTACAGTTGCCTCTTAAGTGTTCAATTGAAAGGGAGAGTCTCTTACTTTAAAACAAAAGCTAGAAATGATTAAACTTAGTGAGTAAGGCGCATCAGAAGTTGAGGTAGGCTGAAAGCCAGGCCTCTTGTACCAGTCAGTGAAGTTGTAAATGCAAATGAAAAGTTCTTGAAGGAAATTCAAAGTGCTGTTCCAGTGAACACATAAGTGATAAGAAAGAAACAGCCTTATAGCTGATACGGAGAAGCTTTTAGTGGTCTGGATAGAAGATCAAACCAATCACAACATTCCCTTAACCCAAAGCTTAATCCAGAGCAAGGCTGTAACTCTTTTCAGGTCTGTGAAGCCTGAGAGAAGTGAAGGAAGCTGCAGAAGAAAAGTTTGAAACTAGCAGAGGTTGGATCATGAGGGTTAAGGAAAGCTGTCTCTGGAACATAAAAGCGCAAGATGAAGAAGCAAGTGCTAATGTAGAAGCTGCAGCAACTTATCCAGAAGATCTAGTTAGAATAACTAATAAAGATGGCTACACCAAACAGCAGTTTTTCACTGTACATGAAACAGCTTTATATCAGAGAAAGACACCATCTAGGACTTTGATAGTTGGAGAGAAATGCCTGACTTCAAAGATTCTCAGGACAGGCTGGCTCTTTTTTAGGGGATAATGCAGCTAGTAACTTTAAGAAGAAGCCAGCTGCTCACTGACCATTCTGAAAATCCTAGTGCTCTTAAGAATTATGGTAAATCTACTCTGCCTATCCTCTGTAGGTGGAACAACAAAACCTGGATGGCAGCACATCTGTTTACAACATGGTTTACTGAATATTGTAAGTCCACTGTTGAGAACTATTGCTCAGAAAAGATTGTTTTTGTAATATTACTGCTCACTAGCAATGTAGCAGTACACAAAAGCTATAATGGAGATGTTGTTGTTCTTGCTCAGTTGCTCAGTTGTGTCTGACTCTTTGTGACCCCATAGACTGCAGCATGCCAGGCTTCCCTGTCCTTCACTATTTCCCAGAGCTTGTTCAAATTCATGTCCATTGAATCAGTGATGGACATCTAACCATCTCATCCTCTATCATCCCCTTCCCGTCCTACCTTCAATTTTTCCCAGCATCAGGGTCTTTTCTAATGAATCGGCTCTTCACATCAGGTGGTGAAAGTATTGCAGCTTCGGCTTCAGCATCAGCCCTTCTAATGAATATTCAGGATGGATTTCCTTTAGGATTGACTGGTTTGATGTCCTTGCAGCCCCAGGGACTCTCAAGAGTCTTTGACTCAAAAGCATCAATTCTTTGGTGCTCAGCCTTCTTTATGGTTCAACTCTCACATCCATACATGACTACAGGAAAAACCATAGCTTTGACTAGACAGACCTTTGTAGGCAAAGTAATGTCTCTGCTTTTTAATATGCTGTCTAGGTTTGTCATAGCTTTCCTTTCAAAGAACAAGAGTCTTTTAATTTCGTGGCTGCAATCATCATCTGCAGTGATTTTGGACCCCAAGAAAATAATGTCTGTCACCGTTTTCATTGTTTTCCCATGTAGCCCATGGGACTGGATACGATGATCTTTGTTTTTGAATGTTGAGATTTAAGCCAGCTTTTTCACTGTTCTCTTTCACCTTCATCAAGAGGCTCTTTAGTTCCTCTTTGGTTTCTGCCATAAGGGTGGTGTCATCTGCATATCTGAGGTTATTGATATTTCTCCAGCAATCTTCTTTCCAGCTTGTGCTTCATCCAGCCCAGCATTTCACATGATGTACTCTGCATATAACTTAAATAATCAGGGTGACAATATACAGCCTTTATGTACTCCTTTCCCAATTTACAACCAGTCCGTTGTTCCATGTCCAGTTCTACCTGTTGCTTCTTGGCCTGCATACAGGTTTCTCAGGAGGCAGGTAAGGTGGTCTGGTATTCCTGTCTCTTTAGGAATTTTCCAATTTGTTGTGATCCACACAGTCAAAGGCTTTAGCATAGTCAATGAAGCAGAAGTAGATGTTTTTCTGGAATTCTCTTGCTTTTTCGATGATACAACAGATGTTGGCAATTTAATCTCTGATTATTCTGCGTTTTCTAAATCTATCTTGAACTTCTGGAAGTTCTCAGTTCACATACTGTTGAAGACTGGCTTGGAGAATTTTGAGTATTAGTTTGATAGCATGTGAGTTGAATGCAATTGTACTGTAGTCTGGACATTCTTTGACATTGCCCTTCTTTGGGATTGAAATGAAAATTGACCTTTTCCAGTCCTGTGGCCACTGCTGTTTTCCATATTTGCAGGCATATGAAGTGCAGCACTTTAACAGCATCATCTTTTAGGATTTGAAATGGAGATGTACAATGAGATTAATGTTTTTGTGCCTGCTAGCACAATAGCAGTTCTACAACCCATGGATCAAGGAGTAATTTCAGCTTGCTGCTGCTAAGTCACTTCAGTCGTGTCCTAATCTATGTGACCCCATAGACGGCAGCCCACCAGGCTCCCCCGTCCCTGGGATTCTCCAGGCAAGAACACTGGAGTGGGTTGCCATTTCCTTCTCCAATGCGTGAAAGTGAAGTTGCTCAGTCGTGTCTGACTCTTCTCGACCCCATGGACTGCAGCCTACCAGACTCCTCCGTCCATGGGATTTTCCAGGCAAGAGTACTGGAGTGGGGTGCTATTGCCTTCTCCGAATTTCAGCTTAAGGCTTATTATTTAAGAAATACATGGCATTGAAACATGTATAATATCATACGTGAAACGAATCACCAGTCCAGGTTCAATGCATGATACCGGATGCTCAGGGTGGGTGCACTGGGATGACCCAGAGGGATGGGATGGGGAGGGAGGTGGGAGGGCGGTTCAGGATGGGGAACACGTGTATACCTGTGGCAGATTTATGTTGATGTATGGCAAAATCAATACAATATTGTAAAGTAATTAGCCTCCAATTAAATAAATTTATATTAAAATAAGTAAATAAATAAAAAAGAAATGCATCTCATAATGTTTTAGCTGCCATAGGTAGTGATTTCTTGGATAGATCTGGGCAAAGGCAATTGAAAATCTTCTGAAAAGGATTCACCATTCTAGATGTCATTAAAAGCATTCATGACTCATGGGAGGAGGAGTCAAAACATCAACATTAACTGGAGTTGGGAAGATGTGGATTCCAAACATCATGGTTGACTTTGAGGGTTTCAGGACTTCACTGAAGGAAGTAACTGCAGATATTAGAAATAGCAAGAGAATTAGAATTTGAAGTAGAGCCTGAAGATGTGACTGAACTGTTGCAATCTCATTGTGAAACTTGAATAGATGAGGAGTTGCTTCTTATGTGTTTGGAAAGAAAGTGGTTTCTTGAAATAGAATCTACTCCCAGTGAAGATGCTGTGAAGATTGTTGAAATGACAACAAAAAGTTTAGTGTATGACATAAAGTTAGTTGATAAACAGTGGCAGAGTTTTAAGAGGATTAACTCATATTTTGAAAGTTCTATTATGAGTAAAATGTGTCAGACAACATCAGATGCTGCAGAGAAGTTGTTCATGAAAGGAAGGGTCAGTGAGGCAAACTTCATTTGTGTCTTATTTTAAGAAATTGCCACAGCCACCCCAACCTTCAGGAACCACCATCCTGATTAGTCAGCACCCATCAACATCAAGGCAAGACCCTCCATCAGCAAAATGATTATGACTCACCAAAGGCCCAGATAAGGGTTAGAATCTTTTAGGAATAAGTGCTATGCCATGCCCAATGTTCAACTCTTTGCTATCCCTTGGATTGTAACCCACAAGACTCCTCTGTCCATGGGGTTTTCCAGGCAGAATACTGGCGTGGGTTGCCATTTACTTCTCCAAGGGATCTTCCTGACCCATTGTCTCTTATATCTCCTGCACTGGCAGGCAGATTCTTTACCTGGGAAACCCTTTAGGAGTAAAGTATTTTCTTTTCTTTTTTTAAATTAATTTATTTTAATTGGAAGATAATTACTTTACAATATCGTGGTGATTTTTGCCACACATCAACATGAATCAGCCACAGGTACACATGTCCCCCCATCATGAACCCCCCTCCCACCTCACTCCCCACCCCATCCCTCTGGGTTGTCCCAGAGCACTGGCTTTCAGTGCCGTGTTTCATGCAATGAATTTGCACTGGTCATCTCTATTACGTATGGTAATGTACATGTTTCAATAATATTCTGTCATATCATCCCACCCGTGCCTTCTCCCACATAGTTCAAAAGTCTGTTCTTTACACTTGTGTCTCTTTTGCTGCCTTGCATATAGGGTCATCATTACCATCTTTCTAAATTCCATATACATGTGTTAATATACTGTATTGGTGTTTTTCTTTCTGACTTACTTCACTCTGTATAATAGGCTCCAGTTTCATCCACCTCATTAGAACTGACTCAAATGCATTATAACTGAGTAGTATTCCATTGTATATATGTACCACAGCTACCGTATCCATTCTTCTGCTGGTGGACATGTAGATTGCTTCTGTGTCCTAGCTATGGAAGATAGAATGGTGAAAATAAATGAAGCAGAGAGGGAAAAAAAGAAAAAAGAATTAAAAGAAATGAGGACAGTCTGAGAGACCTCTGGGACAATGTTAAGTGCCCCGACATTCGAATCATAGGTGTACCAGAAGAAGACAAAAAGAAAGAGCATGAGAAAATACTTGAGGAGATAATAGTTGAAAACTTTGCCAAAATGGGGGAGGAAATAGCCACCCAAGTCCAAGAAACCCAGTCAGTCCCAAACAGGATAAACCCAAGGCAAAACACCCCAAGACCCTTATTAATCGAACTAACAAAAGTTAAACACAAAGAGCAAACATTAAAAGCAGCAGAGGAAAAGCAACAATAACATACAAGGGGAATCCCTGTAAGGATAACAGATGATCTTTCAATAGAAACTGTTCAGGCCAGAAGGGAATGGCAGGACATACTTAAAGTGATGAAAGAGCCTACAAGCAAGATGACTCTACTCAGCAAGGATCTCATTCAGATATGAAGGAGAAATCAAAAGCTTTACAGACAAGCAAAAGCTGAGAGAATTCAGCACCACCAAACCAGCTCTTCAACAAATGCTAAAGTATCTTCTCTAGACAGGAAACACAGAAGAGATTTATTTAAATTAACCCAAAACAACAAAGTAAATGATAATGGGATCATACTTATCAATTATTACCTTAAATGTAAGTAGGTTAAATATTTCAGCCAAAAGACAAAGACTGGCTGAATGGATACAAAAACAAGACCCTTATATATGCTGTCTACAAGAGACCCACCTCAAAACAAGGGACACATACAGACTGAAAGTGAGGGGCTGGAAAAAGATATTTCATGCAAATGGAGACCAAAAGAAAGCCAGAGTAGCAATACTCATATCAGATAAAATAGACTTTGAAATAAAAACCATGTTAAGAGACAAAGAAGGACACTACATAATGATCAAAGGATCAATCCAAGAAGAAGAAATAACAATTATAAATATATGTGCACCCAACATAGGAGCACCTCAATACATAAGCAAATGCTAGCAAGTTTGAAAGGGGAAATTAACAGTAATACAGTAACAGTGGGAGACTTTAATACCCCACTCACACCTATGCATAGATCAACCAAGCAGAAAATTAGCAAGGAAATACAAGCTTTAAATGATACAATGGAGTTAGACCTAATTGATATCTACAGGATATTTCACCCTAAGTCAATGGAATTCACCTTTTTCTCAAGAGTACACAGAACATTTTCCAGGATAGATCAGATCCTGGGCCATAAATATAGCTTTGGTGAATTTTAAAAAATTGAAATAATTTTCAAGCATCTTTTCTGATCACAATGCAGTAAGATTAGATGTCAACTACAGGAAAAAAAAACTATAAAAAACACAAACATTTGGAGGCTAAACCACACACCTCTGAATAACCAGCATATCATGGAAAAAATCAAAAAGTAAATCACAATATGCATAGAAACAAATGAAGATGAAAACACGACAATCCAAAACCTGTGGGATTCAGTAAAAGCAGTGCTAAGAGGGAGATTCATAGCAATACAAGCCTACCTCAAGAAACAAGAGAAACCAACTAAACAACCTTTAGGAATAAAGTATTTTTAAGTAATTAATTTACATTGTTTTTAAAGATACAGTGCTGTTGAACACTTAACAGACTACAATATGAATACAGTTATAATAAATGTAACTTTTATAATCACTGGGAAACTGAAAAATGTCTTACTTTATTGTGATATTCACTTTATTTTGGTGATCTTGAATACCCACAGTGTCTCTGAGGAATGCCTGTACTAGTTGTCACATAAGGTGGACTTGAGACTGAACACAAGATTGGTGAGGAAATCCCCCACTTGGATAAGAATTAGGACTAACCATAACACTGTGTTCAGGCAGCTGTCTTTAAACCTGCTTCATGGTACTTGGTATGTAATCATTTTTCCAGTTCCTCCTCATTCAGTTCAGTTCAGTCACTCAGTCAGGTCCAGCTTTTTGCGATCCCATATACTGCCACACTTCCCTGTCCATCACCAACTCCATGAGCTTGCTCAAACTCATGTCCATCAAGTCAGTGTTCTCCTCATTGACTGGCAATAAAGTGAAGGACCATATATTGAACATACAATTTGGTCAACGTTTCCACTACTGATTCCAAAGACTTTACTCAAATCTCCTTAATTTGTCTCTGTTAGTTTTCTATTACTGCTGTAACAAACTGCTATAAAGTCGGTGGCTTAAAACAACAGAAATTTTAAATCTTGTATTTCTGAAGTCCTAAATGGATCTCACTGGGCTAAAGTCAAGATGTTGGCAGGAATGGGTTCCTTTTTTTTTTAATTTTATTTATTTTGTCTGTGCTGGGTCTTCGTTGGTGTGTTGCCTTTTCTCTAGTTGGGGCAACTTGGGGCTACTCTTCGTTGCAGTGTGTGGACTTCTCATTGTGGAGGCTTCTTTTGTTGCAGAGGACAGACTCCAGGT
Source organism: Bos indicus x Bos taurus (assembly GCF_003369695.1). NCBI lineage: Eukaryota > Metazoa > Chordata > Mammalia > Artiodactyla > Bovidae > Bos > Bos indicus x Bos taurus. The sequence goes on along the minus strand of NC_040105.1, from coordinate 57,868,409 downwards.
GTGTGGGCTTCTTTAGATGTGGCACATGGGCTCAGTATTTGCGGTTCCCAGGCTCTAGAGCATGGGCTCAGTAGTTGTGGCACATGGGCGTAGTTGCTCTGCAGCATGTGGGATCTTCCCAGATCAGGGATCAAACCTTGTCTCCTGCATTGCAAGCAGATTCTTTACTACTGAGCCACCAGAGAAATGCGGATGGGTTCTTTTCTGAAGGCTCAAGGGAAAAATCAATTTCTCTGCTCTTCTTAGCTTTTAAAGGCCACACATATTCCTTGATATCATTCTCTTCATCTTTAATACCAGCAACAGTCAGTTGGTTCTTCTCATGCTACATCACTCTAAACTTCTCTCCTACCTTACTCCCACACTTTTAAGGACTCTTTACATTACCCCCACCCAGACAGTCCAATCTCCTTGTTTTAAGGTCAGTTGATTAGCAAACTTAGACATCCTGGAATGTGAAGTCAAGTGGGCCTTAGGAAGCATCACTACGAACAAAGCTAGTGGAGGTGATGGAATTCCAGTTGACCTATTTCAAATCCTGAAAGATGATGCTGTGAAAGTGCTGCACTCAATATGCCAGCAGATTTGGAAAACTCAGTAGTGGCCACAGGACTGGAAAAGGTCAGTTTTCATTCCAGTCCCAAAGAAAGGCAATGCTAAAGAATGCGCAAACTACCGCACAGTTGCACTCATCTCACATGCTAGTAAAGTAATACTCAAAATTCTCCAAGCCAAGCTTCAATAGTACGTGAACCATGAACTTCCAGATGTTCAAGCTGGTTTTAGAAAAAGCAGAGGAAACAGAGATCAAATTGACATCATCTGCTGGATCATCAAAAAAGCAAGAGAGTTCCAGAAAAACATTTATTTCTGCTTTACTGACTATGCCAAAGCCTTTGACTGTGTGGATCACTATAAACTTTGGAAAATTCTTCAAGAGATAGGAATACCAAACCACCTGACTTGCCTCCTGAGAAATCTGTATGCAGGTCAGGAAGCAACAGTTAGAACTGGACATGGAACAACAGACTGGTTCCAAATAGGAAAAGGAGTACGTCAAGGCTGTATATTGTCACCCTGCTTATTTAACTTCTGTGCAGAGTACATCATGAGAAACGCTGGGCTGGAGGAAGCAGAAGCTGGAATCAAGATTGCTGGGAGAAATATCAATAACCTCAGATATGCAGATGACACTACCCTTATGGCAGAAAGTGAAGAAGAACTAAAGAGCCTTTTGATGAAAGTAAAAGAGAAGAGTGAAAAAATTGGCTTAAAGCTCAACTTGCAGAAAACTAGGATCATGGCATCCGGATGGTCCCATCACTTCATGGCAAATAGATGGGGAAACAGTGGCAGACTTTATTTTCTTGGTTTCCAGAATCACTGTAGACAGCGACTGCAGCCATGAAATTAAAAGACACTTGCTCCTTTCAAGGAAAGCTATGACAAACCTAGACAGCATATTAAAAAGCAGAGACATTGCTTTCCCAACAGAGGTCCATATAGTCAAAGCTATGGTTTTTCCAGTAGTCATGTACACATGTGAGAGTTGGACCATAAAGAAGGCTGAACGCTGAAGAATTGATTCTTTTGAAATAAGTCAGGCAGAGAAAGAAAATTCCATATGATCTCACTTTATGTGGAACTAAGAAAAACCAAAGACAAACAGCTCAGAGATACAGAGAACAGTTGGTGGTTGCCAAAGGCAAGAGTGGGTGGTGGACAAAAGGTGAAGAAGTCAAAAGTTAACAAACTTTTGATGATATACAGCCTTGTACTCCTTTCCCAATTTTGAATCAGTCTGTTGTTCCATGTCCAGTTCTAACTGTTGCTGCCTAGCCTGCATACAGGTTTCTCAGGAGACAAGTGAGGTGATCTGGTATTCCCATCTCTTTAAGAATTTTCCACAGTTTATTGTCATTCACACAGTCAAAGGCTTTAGTGTACTCAATGAAGCAGAAGTATATGTTTTTCTGGAATTCTCTTGCTTTCTCTATGAGCCAGTGAATGTTGGCAATTTGATATCTGGTTCCTCTGCCTTTTCTAAGACTAGCTTGTGCAACTGGAAGTTCTAGGTTCACATACTGCTAAAGCCTGGCCTGAAGAATTTTGAGCATTATCTTGCTAGCATGTGAAATGAGTGCAACTGTATGGTAGTTTGAACATTCTTTGGCACTGCGCTTCTTTGGGATTGCCCTACTTTTCCAGTCCTGTGGCCACTGCTGAGTTTTCCAAATTTGCTGGCATACTGAGTGCAGCACTTTCACAGCATCATCTTTTAGGATTTGAAATAGCTCAGCTGGAATTCCATCACCTCCACTAGCTTTGTTCATGGCAGTGCTTTCTAAGGCCCACTTGACTTCACACTCCAGGATGTCTGACTCTAGGTGAGTGACCACACGATCATGGTTATCAGGGTCATTAAGACCTTTTTTGTATAGTTCTTCTATGTATTCTTGCCACCTCTTGTGAATGTCTTCTGCTTCTGTTAGGTCCTTACTGTTTTTGTCCTTTATCATACTCATCCTTGCATGAAATGTTCCCTTGATATCTCCAATCTTCTTGAAGAGATATCTAGTCTTTTCCATTCTATTGTTTTCCTCTATTTCTTTGCATTTTTCACTTAAGAAACCCCTCTTATCTCTCCTTGGGAACTCTGCATTCAGTTGAGTATATCTTTCCCTTTCTCCCTTGCCTTTTGCTTTTCTTATCTCCTCAACTATTTGTAAAGTCTCCTTAGACAAACACTTTGCCTTCTTGCATTTTTTTTTTTCCCTTTGGGATAGTTTTGGTCACTGACTTCCCTGTTGGCTCAGACAGTAAAGCGTCTGTCTACGATGCGGGAGACCCGGGTTCGATCCCTGGGTTGGGAAGATCCCTTGGAGAAGGAAATGGCAATCCACTCCAGTACTATTGCCTGGAAAATCCCATGGACAGAGGAGCCTGGTAGGCTACAGTCCATGGGGTCGCAAAGAGTCGGACACGACTGAGCGACTTCATGTTCATGTTCACATTTGGCCACTGTCTCCTGTACAGTGTTACAAACCTCTGTCTATTATTCTTCAGACACTCTGTCTGCCAAGTCTAATCCCTTGAATCTATTTATCACCTCCACTGTATAAGGGATTTGACTTAGGTCATACCTGAATGGCCTAATGGTTTTCCCTACTTTCTTCAGTTTAAGCCTGAATTTTGCAATAAGGAGCTGATGATGTGAGCCACAGTCAGCTCCAGGTCTTGTTTTTGTGGACTATATAGAGCTTCTCCATTTTTTGCTGCAAAGAATATAATCAATCTGATTTCAGTATTGACCATCTGGTGATGTCCATGTGTAGAGTCTTCTCTTGTGTTGCTGGAAGAGAGTGTTTGCCATGACCAGTGTGTTCTCTTGAGAAAACTCTGATAGCCTTTGTCCTGCTTCATTTTGTACTCTGCTGGAGTCCAGCTCCAGCAGCCAGGGAATCAGCCTGAAGGGATGAGCGGTGTTGGCAAAGAATGTTGTCGGCAAAGAATGATGTAGCCTCTGATGTAGCCTCTGACTCGAGGTTCGAGGTTCGGGGACTACATGTTTATTTCAAGCATCAGGTCTTCTTTTATACTTTGACAAAAGCATTGGTCAGAGGTTTGACATTTTCAGTTCCCCCTCACCCAGATTATTGTCTCATTGTTGCCCTTCAAACAGAGTTCCTGCTTCAACGATTAGCTCAGAATCATGTTTACTTGTGATTACATTGTAACTCAGGCCACATTCCTCAGTTTATTTCTTATCTTTCTAAATCCTGTTTGCCCCTAGTATCTTAAGTTCACTATCTCCTAAAAAGGCTTCTAGCTATTCTTAATGATTCCTAAACCCTAAGTTCAGCAAACTTCCTTTGCCATAAACATTCTCCTCACAAACAGGTCTCAGATAACAATCCTTCCCGTGGCCTCAAGCTGTGGCCTACGTGCTCATCCTGGAACATGCTTTATAAAAATCCTTGAACAAATGTCAATGGTTACTTTATAGATTATTTTCTGGGCACAACTGCAGAAGGCTTTGTGCTTTCTCATGCTTCTCTCAAGAACAATAAGCACCTTAACATTCTTTCCAGCCAACTCAACTGAAGAAAGGAAAGAGCAAGTCAGAATCACAAAACCTAACTCCTTCATCCCGGGACCGTGCCTGCGGAATGAGGAGAGGGGGTTGGGGCCGTGCCTCCATTTTGTCAGTAATGCCTAACACGGCTCCTGACAGTACTCCAAAGCCAAATTTGCCTGTTACTCCAGGTATCTCTTGACTTCCTACGTTTGCATTCCAACCCCCTGTGATGAAAAAAGACATATTTTTTTTTGGTTTTAGTTCTAGAAGGTCTTGTAGGGCTTCATAGACCCATTCAGCTTCTTCAGCATTAGTGTTTGGGGCATAGACTTGGATTGAATCATTTGCCCTGGAAACGAACTGAGATCTTTCTGTTGTTTTTGAAATTGTACCCAAGTACTGCATTTCAAACTCTTGTTAACTATGAGGGCTACTCCATTTCTTCTAAGGGATTCTTGCCTACAGTAGTAGATGTCATGATTATCTGAATTAAATTCTTCCATTCTGATCCATCTTAGTTCCCTGATTCCTAAAATATCGATGTTCACTCTTGCCATCTCCTGTTTAACCACTTCCAGTTTACCTTGATTCATGGACCTAACATTCCAGGTTCCTATGCAATATTGTTATAGCATCATTCTTTACTTTGACCACCAGATACATCCACAGCCTGCCTCTTCATTCTTTCTGGAGCTGTTTCTCCAGTCTTCCCCAGTAGCAAAGGGGGCTATGGATTTGGGGGGTCTCATCTTCCAGGGTCGCATCTTTTTGCCTCTTTGTACTGTTCATTGGGTTCTCATAGGAAGAATACTGGACTAGTTTTCCATTGCCTCCTCCAGTGGACCACCTATATCAGGTACATAGAGACAAGACTATGATTTTCCCAGTAGTCATGTATGGAAATGAGAATTGAACCATAAAGAAAGCTGAGTGCCGAAGAATTGATGCTTTCAATTTGTGGCGCTGGAGAAGACTCTTTGAGAGTCCCTTGAACTGCAAGGATATCAAACCTGTCAATCCTAAGTGAAAGTGAAAGTGAAGTCGCTCAGTCATGTCCGACTGTTTTCGACCCCGTGGACTGTAGCCTATCAGGCTCCTCTGTCCATGGGATTTTCCAGGCAAGAGTGCTAGAGTGGATTGCCATTTCCTTTTCCAGGGGATCTTCCCAACCCAGGGATCAAACCTGGGTCTCCCACATTGCAGGCAGATGCTTAACCATGCGAGCCACCAGGGAAGCCCCATCCTAAAAGAAATCAACCCTAAATATTCACTGAAGGACTGATGCTGAAGTTCCAATACTGAGGTTGAAGCTCCAATACTTTGGACATCTGATGCAAAGAGCTGACTCATTGGAAAAGACCATGATGCTGGGAAAGATTAAAGACAAAAGGAGAAGGGGGTGACAGAGGATGAGATGACTGGATGGCATCACTGACTCAACATGAGTTTGAGCAGACTCTGGGAGATAGTGAAGGACAGGGAGGCCCGGCGTGCTGCAGTCCATGGGGTGGAAAAGAGTCGGACATGACGTAGCGACTGAACAGACTTATTTCACTTAGCATAATGCTCTCAGGGTACATCCATGTTGTTGCAAATGAAAAGATTTCCTTCTTTTATGGCTAAATAATATTCCATTGTTTTCTTTATCCATTTCTTCATTTATGGATGCTTAGGTTGATTTTATATCTTAGCTATTGTAAATAATACTGTAGGGACTTCCCTAGTGGTCCAGTGGTAAATAATCTTCCTTGCAATTCAGGGGATGCAGGTTTGATCCCTGGTTGGGAAACTAATATCCCACATGCTGCAGAGCAACTAAGCCCATTTGCCACAACTAGAGAGCCCATGCACCACAACTACTGAGCCCAAATGCCTTGAGGAAGATCCTGAATGATGCACCAAAGATCCACATGCTGCAACTAAGACCCAACATAACCAAAATAAATAAAATCCAATCTTTAAAAAAAAATACTGCAATGAACAGGAGAGTGCATATATCTTTTTAAATGAATGTATTCATTTCTTAGGTAGATACACAGAAGTAGAAGTGCTGGATCATATGGTGGTTCTATTTTTAATCTTTGAGGAAGTTTTGTATTGTTTTGCATAATGAAAGTGAAAGTTGCTCAGTCGTGTCTAACTCTTTGCAACTCTGTGGACTGTACTGTAGCCCACCACGCTCCTCTGTCCATGAGGATTCTCCAGGCAAGAATACTGGAGTGCGTTGCCATTTCCTCCTCCAAGGGATCTTCCTGACCCAGGGATCAAACTCAGGTCTCCCACATTGCAGGCACCACCCAGTAAGCCTAATTTTACATTTCTGCTGACAGTGCATGAGTTCCGTTTTTTTCTATATTCTCATTAACACTTGATATTTATTGTCTTCATAATAGCCATTCTAACAGGTGTGAGGTGATAGCTCACTGTGGTTTTGACTTGCATTTCCTGATAATTAGTGATGTTGAGCGTCTTTACATGTACCTCCTGTTGGCCATTTGTGTGTCTTCTTTACAGAAATGTCTATTCGGATCCTCTACTGCTTTTTAATCGTGTTTTTTTTTTTTTTTTTGCTGTAGAGTTGTATGATTTCTTTACATATTTTGGATGTTGTTGTTGTTGTGTTAGTCACTCAGTCATGTCCCCACTCTTTGCAACCCCATTGACTGTAGTCCACCAGTCTTCTCTGTCCATGGAATTCTCCAGGCAAGAATACTGGAGTGGGTAGCCGTTTCCTTCTCTAGGAGATTTTCCCAACCCAGATATCAAACCTGGGTCTCCTGCATTGCGGGCAGATTCTTTACTATCTGAGTCACCAGGGAAGCCCCACATATTCTGGATATTAACCCCTTATCAGACATAGGCTTTGCAAATATTTTTCCCAGTCAGTAAGCTGTCTTGTCATTTTGCGGAAGGTTTCATTTGCTGTGCATAAACTTTTTAGTTTGGCATATTCCCACGGTTTGTTTTTGTTTTTGTTGCATTTGCTTTTGGTGTCAAATCCAAAAATTCATCTCCAAGACTTACATCAAGGAGCTTACCACCTATGTTTTCATCTAGAAGTTGTATGGTCTCCGGTCTTGTAGTTAAGTCTTTAATCCATTTTTAATTAACTTTTATGGGGGTGTAAGAGAGTGTTCCAGTTTCATTTTGTTGCATGTGGCTGTCCAGCTGTCCCAAACATTTATTGAAGACACTGTCCTTTCCCCCATTTTATATTCTTGGCATCTTTCTTATAAATTAATTGACCGTAAATGTGTGGGTTTATTTCTGGACTTTCTCTTCTGTCCCATTGATCTGTATGTCTGTTTTTATACCACAGTCAAGTTAGTTAACACATCCATCACCACACAGAATTACTTTCTGTGTGTGTGCTTGTGAATTGGTGAGAACACGTAAGTTAATTTTTGTATGGTGTGAGGTGTGAATCATGGTTTGTGTTTTCCTCCAAAACTTATTATAACTATTTGTTCCAGCACCGTTTTTAAAAAAGACTTTCCTTTCCTGCATTGAAACACTTTGGCACGTTAGTCAAAAAACAGTTGTCCATATGTGTGCAAATCTGTTTCTGGACCCTCTATTCTGTTTCATTGATATATGTGTCTATACTTACATCAATACCATTCTGTCTGAATTATTGTAGCTTTATAGTAAGTCTTAATATTACATAGTATAAATCTTCCATGCTAATCCTTGCTTTGTGTATTCTAGTTCCTTTGCATAGCCATATAAACTTTTAATATCTCTGTTTCAGTTTTTAACAAAAAGTTAACAAATAATTGGTTGAAGAAGTAGAAGACAAATGAGTAAAGTGATATAGAATTTAAACAACACTCAATCAAGTTGATTTAAATATTAGAGAACACTGAACCTATCAGTAGCTGAATATACATTCTTTTCTAGGGACACCTGAAACATTCTTCTAGATAGACCATATGTTGAAATCATACAGAGTGTGTTTTCTGACAACTGTGGAATTAAAATTGATCAAACAAAAGGGCATCAAGAGAAAATGCCTATATTTTTAAAGACTAAATGAAAGCAGTAGTACAGGGAACTATGTAAAGTGAGAAAAAAGTGTACATGCTGGACTTCCCTGGTGGTCCAGTGGTTAATAGTTTGCTAGTCAAGGCAGGGGAGCACGTTCAACTGACCCTGTGCTCCACAACTACTGAACCCTTGCTCTAGAGCCTGTGAGACACAACTTCTGAGCCTGTGAACCCCAACCACTGAAGCCTGTGCACTCTATAGCCTGTGCTCTGCAGCAAGAGAAACCACTGCAATGAAAAGCTCTTGCACCACAACGAGAGAGTAGCCCCCACTTTGCCACAACTAGAGAAAGCCCACGCACAGGAACAAAGACCCAGCACAAACATACATGCCTCCTTCAAAAAGCAATAAAACACTAACTTCCCATTAACATGAGGAACTAAATAAGATAAACTTCAAATCCCCTTTTGATCACTTTATTTACTTTATTTATTTATTTTTATTGGAGTATATTTGCTTTGCAGTGTTTTAGTTGCTGCTGTACAGCAAAGTGAATCAGCTATACACACTACTATGTATAAGTAGTTATATACTACTATAGAAAACTAATGAAAATTAATTTTTTAAAATGAAAGACATATACAATGAATGGCAGAAATTTATAAGTACATATTTTTATTCTATACATTACATGTAAGTAGGTATTTAAAAGGCATAGCCTATGGGGTATTATGGTAAAAATCCTAAAAGCATTTTTCTATCTTTCCCCTATCCTCCCATGCTGACCCGGTCACCCTGAATGGGATTGTGTTTAGAGGTGACAGTGTCCTTGGTGTTTGTTTACAGGTGTCAGTGTCCTTTGAGGACGTGACTGTGGACTTCAGCAGGGAGGAGTGGCAGCATCTGGACTCTGCTCAGAGGCGCCTGTACCAAGATGTGATGTTGGAAAACTACAGCCACCTCCTTTCACTGGGTAAGCCCTGTCAGAATGTGAATCTGTGAGGAACCTGTATGGGTAAAGTTTTGTCCGTCCAAGAAAATATGTTAATGTCTTAAACTGCACTGTCTTTGACTGTGACCTTATTTAGAAATAGGATCTTCCCAGAAGTAATCAAGCTAAAACAATGTCATTAGTTGGGCCCTAAACCAATATGACTGGCATTCTTATGAAAAAGAGAAGTGTAGACACAGACAAGCACAAACACTCGAGGGACCGTGCGGAGGCACACAAGGAAAAGATGACCATGTGATTGGAGGGATGCATCTATAGGACAGGAGGTGCCTGAGGCCACCAGAAACCAGGAGAGGCGCATGGAACACATCCCTCCCTAGCACCTTCAACAAGAACATGACCTGGCTGACATCTTGATTTTGGACTTCCGGTCCCCAGAACCACAAGACAAGAAATTCCTGTTGTTCTGAGCCACCCAGTTTGTGGTACTTTGTTACAACAGCCCTAGGAAACTGCAACTTTCTGTACTGGGGAGTGGAGTGATATTATGAGAAACACCTAAAAAAACATGGAAATGGCTTTGAATTGGGCAGCAAGTAGAGGCTGAAAAGATTTGTAGGGGCTTGATAGAAAAAGTCTAGTCTAGATTGCCTCAAAGAAATTTGTGGTAGAAGTAGGAATGTTAAAGGTGGTTTTGGTGAGATCTCAGATGGTACAGTCCATGGGGTCACAAAGATTCGGATACAAGTGAACACACACACACTGCCAGATGGAAGATAGGCATATGTTGTTGGAAATTGGTATAAAGGTAAATCTTTTTTTTTTTTAATTTTATTTTATTTTTAAACTTTAACAATATTGTATTAGTTTTGCCCAACATCGAAATGAATCTGCCACAGGTATACCCGTGCTCCCCATCCTGAACCCTCCTCCCTCCTCCCTCCCCATACCCTCCCTCTGGGCCGTCCCAGTGCACCAGCCCCAAGCATCCAGCATCGTGCATCGAACCTGGACTGGCGACTCATCTCATACATGATATTACACGTTTCAATGCCATTCTCCCAAATCTCCCCACCTTCTCCCTCTCCCACAGAGTCCACAAGACTGACCTATATATCAGTGTCTCTTTTGCTGTCTCATACACAGGGTTATTGTTACCATCTTTCTAAATTCCATATATATGCATTAGTATATTGTATTGGTGTTTTTCTTTCTGGCTTACTTCACTCTGTATAATAGGTTCCAGTTTCATCCACCTCATTAGAACTGATTCAAATGTATTCTTTTTAATGGCTGAGTAATACTCCATTGTGTATATGTACCACAGCTTTCTTATCCATTCATCGGCTGATGGGCATCTAGGTTGCTTCCATGTCCTGGCTATTATAAAGGTAAATCTTATAAAGTGGCAAAGAATTTGGCTGAATTTTGTTTTTTTGGGTGGAAAGAACTTGTAAGTGATGAACTGGGATATTTAAGTGAGGAAATTTCTAAGCCAAGTGTTAAAAGCGAGACTTGATTTGTCCTTAATGCTTATAGTAAAATGATAGAGGAAAGAGAGAATTTGAAGAAGGAATTGTTAGTAAAAAGGAACTAGAACATGAAGATTTTGAGAATTTTCAGCCTATCCATATTGTAAAATATGACATGTACTCTGGAAAGGGCACCAAGTGTGTGGCTGGAGAACCAGTTGCTAAAAGGATTAGGCATGTGAGTTGTAGATCCAATCAGCCATCTCAGCAGAAACACTGCCAGCTTGGGATGAACAGGGCAGAGGCAGGAAATAAGGAAGGAAGGAAGACTGGATTTCTTGGATTCTCCAGCCAGGAAATAGGCTAGTAAAGCTATTTGGCGGTGAATATCTTCTAAGAAAAGCGGTGAATGACCCTCCAAATGGTTCAGAAGCCAGCAGAGCTCTCACTGCCACCACAGGCCCAGAGAGCACAGACTAGGAAGATGCAGGGTGACAAGCTGTCACCTCTTTGCTTCCAGAAGATGAGCCACCTAGTTGATTTCCAGGGCTAAGAGGGCAAGGCCACCACCCAGGGCTGAGGGTGTAAGGTCACCACATAGGATCTGAGGTCACATCTCTTAACAGTGACATGCTCTCTTGAACTCTCTCTTCAGCTCTCCCTTATGATACTTGTTGACTATCAGTTTTGTTCCAGGATTTAGCTTTGGGTCTTCCCTGGTGGCTCAGATGGTAAAGAACCTGCCTGCAATGCAGGAAACCGGCATTCGATCCCTGGGTTGGGAAGATTCCCCTGGAGAAGGGAATGGCTACCAACTCCAGGATTCTTGCCTGGAGAATTCTGTGGACAGAGGAACCTGTCACGTCCATGGAGTCTCAAAGAGCCAGACCCAACTGAGCGACTAACACTTTCACTTCCTTTTATTTAGCCTTACAGCAAGCCCTGGTGGCTCAGTTGTAAAGAATCTGCCTGCCAAGCAGGAGATGCAGACTCGATCCCTGGGTGGGGAAGATCCCCTAGAGTAGGAAATGGCAAACCCACTCCAGTGTTCTTGCCAGGGAAATTCCACGGATAAAGGAGCCTGGTGGGCTACAGTCCATGGGCGCAAAGAGTCAGACATGATTTAGGAACTAAACAACAATATTTAGATTACATGGAGTTTACTGCCCACTTTGGGCACATTCTCAAGCAATTCACCTCTGGGAAGACCCAGTCTCAGTGCTGCAAGGGTGGCTCCTGGCCTCACGCCATCCACAGGCTGAGCCTCCGTCAGAAGAACTTGGGCCCCTTACAAGCAGCACTGGAAGGCAGGTCTACCATTTGCCACATTTTCTATGTCAGTGCTGGCTTCTTCTGTGTTCACTCACCATTACTGAGGGAATCCTTGTTAAGTTTTATTTTCCTCCACTAACTAAAATGCTTAAATTCTGTGAGTAAATTGAGACATTGTAGCAAACCAAAAGTTGTTTCTCAGAAGGAGAGCAGAGGATGGCAGAGCTTAGCTCCAGAATCCTAGGACCTGTGCTGTGATTCGTCTCAGGGGAACTGCCAAAGCCTCCATCCCTGTGTCACTGACACTTCAAGCACCAATGGATCTGATGGGTCATGTGACCCAAGTGGCAGGGTGGCTTGTATGGCGGTCTGGACGTGTCACACAGGGCCTTCTCCTATTCTGATCTCCACTCAAAATGGCAGCTTTTTGAATCACCTGGTAAATAGGCCAGAGTAGCTCATCCAGATGAGGACTGTGTTGCCTCTGATGTCCAAAGAGGCCCTAGGTGTTGGCCCTCTTTTTGCTTATGGAAGAGCCAGATGCAAAACTTATTCTTCAAGAGGTTAGAAGGAGTATCTCAACAAGCCCCCCACCACTGAACCCCTAGAAATCTCACTGAGATAGAAGGCCCCTAAATTTATTTTCAGATTCATTTCCTGTCTCCTGACACACAGATGTCTTATCCATAAGTCTAGAGTAGTTTCTCACTCTTATCCACTAGGTCTAATAAGCATAATATCCATGTAATGGACCAGTGTGGGGTTCCTAGGTGGTGAAGAACCTGCCTGCTAGTGCAGGAGATCTAAGGGACATGGTTTCGATCCCTGGGTTGGGAAGACCCCTGGAGGAGGTCATGGCAACCCACTCCAGTATTCTTACCTGGAGAATCCCATGGACAGAGGAGCTTGGCAGGCTGTAGTCCATGGGGTCTCAAAGAGTTGGACATGACTGAAGCTACTGAGCACATAGACATGTGATGTGATGTCTTGTGGAAGGGAAAATTGCCCAAGAACCCTGCAGGTTAAATTATGACGTAGGACTGGAGAGTTGATCTACCTCTGAGGCAGGACAGTGCAGGTTTATAGCTGGCCTTCCCAATGGAAAGAAAACTGCTTTTGCTGGTCTTTACTAACAGTACTGTTTTTAAGAAAGGCATTTGCCAGATAAATATATACATGCCGAGTATCAAAGGATGTGTTCATTTGGTCAAGCAACAAAACTGTATCTGGTATAGCAGCTGCTGTTGGAGACACTACCTGGTTAAGTTCATGATAATCCACTGTCCTTCTCCAAGATCCATCTGTCTTCTGCACAGGCCAAATAGGCATGTTGAATGTAGTGGAATCACCATCCTTGCATCTTTCAAGTCCTTGCTGCTGCTGCTAAGTCGCTTCAGTCATGTCCACCTCTGTGCGACCCCATAGACAGCAGCCCACCAGGCTCCCCCATCCCTGGGATTCTCCAGGCAAGAGTACTGGAGTGGGGTGCCATTGCCTTCTCCATCAAGTCCTTGATGGTAACACCAACCTCAGCAATCCCTCAGGAAAGCAGTACTGCTTTTGGTTTACTGTTTTCCTAGATGGAGACAGTTCTAGTGGCTTCCACTTGGCATTTTCCACCATAAGAGGCTTCACTCCATAGGTCAGGAGACCAATATGAGGACACTGCCAGTTGCTGAGTATTCTAATTATGCATTCCTATACCAGAGAAATAACCACGAGATGGGTTTAGTGATCCACTGAGCTCACTGTGTGTGATTGACCTGAGCTAAAACTCCATTGATCACTTCACTTTTATAAGCCCCAACTCTGTCTGGTGAGCCACAGTAATGTTTTGGATCTTTTGGAATTAGTGTCAGATCAGAGCCAGTGTCCTATCTGGTAATATCTGGAAAGCCTCATTGCTTTTTCCCCAATGCAGAGGTACCCTGGTAAAGGGCTATAGGTCCTTTTAGGAAAAGTTGGGAGAAATATTAGTGGTGTAAATTTTTGGCAGTGTCATGGGTTCATTCCTCCAGGGACCCAGCCTCCCCTTCATTCAGAAGTGTTCATTCTCGGTGTATAAACTGACTCAAGTCTGAGAGTTGATTGAGGAGCTGGGATTCTGTGTTTGGATGTTTCAAGTTAGACTTCTTTTCACTTGACCTAGAACTCTTTTCCTTCTACAGATCAAGTAAGATTTTAGTAAATTGCCCACCTATTTGTTTCCTATGGAAGTCATGATCAACTAGCCAAACTCACAGGTCTCTGTGAATCTTTTTGACAGCACAGAAGGTTTGGTTCATCCCTATGTAATATATATTAAAGACATGTATTTTTTTTTCTATTTGGCAGTAGGATAGCATAAGAGAAAGAAGTTTAAATCTCTACCTGGCCACTTGTTGTATGAATAACTAAGCCACTTACTAGCTGTGTGACTTTGGAATTTTACCTCTCCAAGGCTCAGTTTCCTTGTCTGCTAAGGGGAATAAGAGGAGAGTTGGTTTGAAGATTAAATGGATTAATTCATCTAAAGTGCCCAGGGCAATGTCTGGTACATAGTAAATACTCAATATTCTTTTATTTTTTTGCTCTTAATTTGTTTATATGCATGTCTGTGAGCAGGTGAACCACTCTAAAACAGGTGTTATATTTAATGCTATCCCCCCATTCTCATATAGTGTTAGAAGGATAGAGAGGTATAGACATATAACACATAAATATATGGTTGTGTAGCATAGTTTCTTAAATATCTGAAAACTGTCTTTTGCTAAATGTTCATACACTGTTTCTGTCCTGCTTTTCTTAGACTGTCCTAACTCTGCTGGCTTCAAAGAAGGTTATCTCTTAAATAATGAAACACCAAGATAAAGATATGGGCTTTCCAGGTGGTGCTAGTGGTAAAGAGCCAGCCTTCCAGTGCAGGAGATGTAAGAGACCCAGGGATTTGATCCCTGTGTCGGGAAGATCCCCTGGAGGAGGGCATGGCAACCCACTCCAGTATTCTTGCCTGGAGAGTCCCATGGACAGAAGAGCCTGGTGGGCTACAATCCATGAGGTCGCAAAGGGTTGGACATAACTGAAGTGACCTAGTATACACACACGCAAAGTAAAGGTTTGTTTTGAAAGATGTTTGAACTCTAATGAGTTGTAGAATGAATTAAAACAGTATTATAGAAATTTCTACCCTTATTTGTGAATTGGACTGTTCTGATTACTACTCTGACGCTGTGCTAACCACATCGACCTTGTATTTGGCAATCCAGTGCCTCCATTTGGCCCCTGCCACACCAGGTTTGAACTTCCTTTGTGGCTCAGCTGGTAAACAATCTGCCTGTAATGGGAGAGACCTGGGTTCAATTCTTGGGTTGGGAAGATCCCCTGGAGACGGGAACAGCTACCCATTATAGTATTCTGGTCTGGAGAATTCCATGGACTGTATAGTCCATGGGGTCACAAAGAGTCGGACATGACTGAGCAACTTTCACTTCACTTCATTTCACTTCACTTCACCCCAGGTTCCAATTGCTCTCACTGCATTTAGGTTTTCCAGTTCAGTGGCAGCAGTTCCCACTGAAATTTCTGACCTACAGTGAAGAACAATCATAGATTATCGGGGGCCCCCTCACAAATTTATTTGTCACAGTTGTCATGACTGGTGTGTCTCTGGACCATCCTGGTGTGAGTGAGCAGATGTTTCTTGATAAGTCTACTCTTAACATTCCAATCTCCCTAAGCCTTCAGATGCCTTTCTCTGTAGTACTCCAAAGCAGTCCTAGAATTCCAGCTGCATTTATGTGGGCTGTGATTTGGTTCATGTTCCAGCCAACCAGCCAAATATACTGTTTGTACCCTTCCTAACCCCTCAAGTGGCAAGATGACATTCAGAATCTGCTTAGTGTACACATACTAAAAATTTCAGTCTTATCCAACTTTGTTCCTTCCATTATCCCACACATATCACCCAGATTTCTGTCCTTATAAATTGGACAAATCATGCAGTCATTTTGGAGTATCTCAGATCTTCTCATGGGTCGCACTTTGTATCTTACCCTTTGGGCCTTTGTTGTTGTTTAGTCCCTAAGTCATGTCCAACTCTTTGCAACCCCATGGACTGCAGCATGCCAGGTATCCCTGTCCTTCACTGTCTCCTGGAGTCTGCTCAAACTCATGTCCATTGAGTTGGTGATGCCATCCAACCATCTCGTCCTCCTTCTCCTCCTCCCTCAATATTTCCCAGCATCAGAGTCTTTTCCAGTGAGTCAGCTCTTCGCATCAGGTGGCCTAAGTATAGGAGGTTGAGGAATTCTCCAGGCAAGAATATTGGAGTGGGTAACCCTTCCTTTCTCCAGGGGATCTTCCCAAACCAGGAATTGAACCACAGTCTCCTGCATTGAAGGCAGATTCTTTACCAACTGAGCTATCAGGGAAGCCCATAAATACAAAGAAACATGAAAATAAACGTTGCTCAGTCATGTTCGACTCTTGGCCACCCCATGGACTATACAGTCCATGGAATTCTCCAGGCCAGAATACTGGAGTGGGTAGCCTTTCCTTCTCCAGGGTATCTACCCAACCCAGGGATCGAACCCAGGTCTCCTGCACTGTAGGCAGATTCTTTACCAGCTGAGCCACCAGGGAAGCACAGTGGTGTGACCCAAAACTTTATTCTTGAAGGGTCCAGGCCTGAATTGTATCGCTGTAGTTTTACATTGACTTCAATCACAGGGCATGCTTGTGTGTGTGCTCAGTCACTTCAGTTGTGTCCGACTCTTTGCAGTCCCATGGATTGTAGTCCCCCAGGCTACTCTGTCCATAGAATTTTCAGGCAAGAATACTGGAGTGGGTAGCCATTTCCTCCTCTGGGGGATCTTCCTGACCCAAGGATTGAACCCGTGTCTCCTGTGTCTCCTGCACTGCAGACAGATTCTTTACCCCGAGGCACTGGGGAAGCAATCACAGGGCATGATAGTATGCCTTACGGGATCGCCTGTATTCTAGACATACTCTTCTTTTTAAAAAAATTTTTATTGGATTATAATTGATTTACAATGTTAGTTCCAGGTGTACAGCAAGGTGAATCAGTTATACATATACATATATCCACTCTTTTTTTTAAGATTCTTTTCCCATATAGGCCATTACAGAGTAGTGAGTAGAGTTCTGTGTGCTATACAGTAAGTCCTTATTAGTTATCTATTTTATATGTAGTAGTGTGTATATGTCAATCCCAATCTCTCAATTTATCTCTCCTCCCCTCTTACCGTCTGGTAACCATAAGTTTGTTTTCTACATCCATGACTCTACTTCTGTTTTGTAAATAAGTTCATTTGTATCCTTTTTTTTTTTTTTAAGATTCCATAAAAATATGGAACACTTCATGAATTTGTGTGTCATCTTTGCTCAGGGGCCATGCTAATCTTCTCTGTATCATTCCAATTTTAATATATGTACTGCTGGGCTTCCCTGGTGGTTTAGATGATAAAGAATCTGCCTGTAATGTGGGAGACCCAGGTTCAATCCCTGGGTCAGAAAGATCCCCTGGAGAAGTGAAAGGCTACCCACTCCAGTATTCTTGCCTGAAGAATTCCATGGACGGAAGAGCCTGGCAGGCTCCAGCCTATGTGGTCTCAAAGAGTCAGACATGATTGAGCAGCTTTCACTTCACTTCACTGCTGAAACAAGCACTAAGACATACTCTTCTTTATTTCCATTGTGATATAGCAGGCCACAGTTTCCGCTTGATAGTCAAGATCAACCACCCCAGCCAGCACAGTAACTCCCTTCTTTGCCTGTTGATTCAGAGATGTGAAAAGACCAAGATTTCCGGGTGGCAGACTTATCTTCCAGTTCAATAGAATCAGTGTTGTGTCTCTTGGTAGAAGTATTCCTCCCTTTGGAACTAAGGCATGTGGAACAGCAGAGCATAAGACTGCCAGTACAGGAAACAAAATTTTTGCTAATGGGCCATTAGGAGTGATAGTAAGTGGTGCCATTCCTGGCCCAGGGCTGAGGGGGTGGGGCTACCATCCTGGTGGGCTTGGAGGACAGAACATTGAACCAGTGAGGATTATTGTCAAGCTGTGGCTCAGCTGGTAAAGAATCCGCCTGCAATGCAGGAGACCTGGGTTCGATCCCTGGGTTGGGAAGATCCCTTGGAGAAGGAAAAGGCTACCCACTCCAGTATTCTGGCGTGGAGAATTCCATGGACTGTATAGTCCATGGGGTTGCAGAGTCAGACACGACTGAGTGACTTTCACTTTCACTTAAAATCTAATGGAATTTGCCCTGCTCGGTTTCAGACTTGCTTGAGACCTGCCATACCTTTCTAAATTCTAATTTCTCCCTTTTGGAATGGGAGTATCTATCCTATGCCTGTGACACCACTGTGTTTGGAATATTTTAGAAACAGGTAGTGCGTCTGCTTTCATAGATATGCATGGAGAGGAATTTTGTCCCAGAATGACTTATACTCAAGTCTTACCCATAAGATTTAGATGATTTAGATGCTGAGATCTGAGACCCTGGGTTGATGTTTAGATGAGATTTTAGACCTAAGAGTTGATTGGGGATATTGGGATAGGGTTAATGTATTTTATACATGGGAAAGATGTGAATTTGGGGGGGTCAGGGGACATGCTCTTATTGGTTGAATAGTGACCCCTCAAAAAAAGATATGTCAAAATCTTAACCCCCAGTACCTGAGAATGTGCCTTTATTTGAAAGTAGTATCTTTACAGAAGGGATCAAATTAAAATGAGGTCATTGGAGTGGACCCTAACCTGAGTGGTATCCTTATTAAAAAAAAAAAAAAAAGGAGATTTGGGCACAGAAATAGGCACACATAGAGGAAAGACAGTAAGAAGACACACAGGGAGAAGATAGCCATGGGACTGGATTAAAATACATTTACAAGCCAAGGAACACCAGAGATTTTGGCAGACAGAATAAGCTAGAAGGTGCAAGGAAGGATTCTCCCCTATATCTGCTGGAGTGACCATGACACTGCTAACACCTTGATTTCAGAATTCTAGCCTCTAGAAATATCAGATAATACATTTCTGTTGTTTTAAGTCACCTAGTTTTTGGTACTTTCTCTCTTTCTTTTTTTTTTTTTTAGTTCTACCAGGGTATTGCTACCAACCCATCTCCCTCCACCCTCATGCCTGCATGCTCAGTCATGTAACCCCAAGGACTGCAGTCCACCAGGCTCTGTCCATGTACTTTTCCAGGCAAGAATATTGGAGTGGTTTGCCATTTCCTTCTCCAGGGATTTTTTGGTACTTTCTTAAAGAAGCCCTAGGGAACTAACACAGAACCTCAGTGAGGTGGTTTCCATTCTCAGCTGCTAAGTGCTCTGGGGCATCTGAAATGTGTAATGGTGTCATCCTTGATTTCCCTGAGAGTCTTCACTCCCTTTGCACATTCATGCTTATTACTCTTTTTCCAATGAAATGTGGTTACTTTTCCAAAGAACACATGGAAAGCAATTAGTTGGACCCCATTTTCTATCATTTCCTGTTAACAGGGTATGAAGTTCCCAAACCAGAGGTCATATTCAAGTTGGAGCAAGGAGAGGAGCCTTGGGCACTGAAGGAAAAAACCCTACATCACAGCTGCTCAGGTGAGTGTGATCCTGGCAGAAGGAAGACAATGGAAATACTTAAGACCAATACCTTTAAAGTGCTGTGATTGCTGCCCTTTTTGAAGGTTCAAAACTTTAGAAACTCCTTGGCCTCTGAGGTACCAAACTGCTCTTCCCTGTATTTCCCTTACTGCTTCTTGGCTTAGCTTCCCTCCAGGAGAATTGCTACAGTATCTGTACTCTAGATCATATGCCAGACTTCCTTACTATGGATCTGGCTTTCTTGGATGTTTTCTCCTCCCATTACATTTTTATGCTTTAGTACTGAAACCCCACTCCCAAGGTCTTAGATCCTTATTGTATACATTCAGGTTTTAATGGATTTGCCTTCTTTGGAGATCAGTTGGTTGCCTCACTCCTGTTCTACCTGGTTCCCTTTCAGCTTCTTCTCCCTCTTGTTTTCATCTTCTCACTCTAAGATATCAACAAACTGTCATCTACAACCAGCCCCACCTCCTTTTCTCTTTGTAGATATTGCTTTCAGATTCCTCACTTCTCTTCACCTCCCCTAATCTCCATGCCTGCCTTCCATCTTCTCACTTTATGATCCCTGTCACCTAGCATTTTCTCTTTTAAAATCAAATTTATTAAGATATAATTTACATACCATAATAAGTATCCATTTTAAGTGTACAGTTTGGTGAGTTTTGACAAAGGTACACACTGTTATAAGCACCACCCCAGTCGTGATACATTCCATCACACAAAAATGCACCTTCATGCCCCTTGTAGTTAACACTCTACATGACTTTGGCCCCAAGCAACCACTGAGTTACTTTTTGTCATTATAGACTAGATTTGCCTTTATTACTGTTGCATATAAATGGAATCATTCTGTATGTACCTTTTTGGGTCTGGCTTTATTTGTTCAGCCTAATGATTTTGCAGTTCATTCATGTTATTGAGTATATCACTTAGTTTGTTTCTTTTAAATAGTGGATACTATTCCATGGTATGACTATTAAATAGTTCCTTTTAAATAGTGAATACTGTTCCGTTATAATTTTTTTTTATCTCTATGCCTGTTAATGACAAGTGGTCATTATTTGGTTATTATGACTACAGTTGCAGTAAACATTCTGATTTGTCTTTGTGTGAGCATATGTCTACATTTTTCTTGGGTAAATGCCTGGGATTAGCGCTGCTCTGCAGATGGTGACCGCAGCCATGAAATTAAAAGACGCTTACTCCTTGAAAGGAAAGTTATGACCAACCTAGATAGCATATTCAAAAGCAGAGACATTACTTTGCCAAAAAAGGTCCGTCTAGTCAAGGCTATGGTTTTTCCAGTAGTCATGTATGGATGTAAGAGTTGGACTGTGAAGAAAGCTGAGCGCCGAAGAATTGATGCTTTTGAACTGTGGTGTTGGAGAAGTTGAGAGTCCGTTGGACTGCAAGGAGATCCAACCAGTCCGTTCTAAAGGAGACCCAGCCCTGGGTGTTCTTTGGAAGGAATGATGCTAAATCTGAAACTCCAGTACTTTGGCCACCGCATGCGAAGTGTTGACTCATTGGAAGACTCTGATGCTGGGAGGGATTGGGGACAGGAGGAAAAGGGGACAACAGAGGATGAGATAGCTGGATGGAATCACCAACTCAATGGACGTAAGTTTGAGTGAACTCAGGAGTCGGTGATGGACAGGGAGGCCTGGCATGCTGCGATTCATGGGGTCGCAAAGAGTCAGACACAACTGAGCGACTGAACTGAACTGAACTGAACCATTATCTTCATTACCTCCACCATAGTTTGGCCCCAGATAAATAGCAGGGAGGGAACACAGCTGCACCCTTCAACAGAAATTGGATTAAAGATTTACTGAGCATGGCCTCACCCATCAGTGTTTGCTCACCTTTCTTATAATTTCATATAATTGCCAAACTGTCTTCCAAAATGGCTTTACATTCCCAACAGCAATACATGAGAAATTCTGTTGCCCCAAATCCTTGCCTATACTTGTTATCATCAGTCTCTTTAAACTTTGCTATTAGAATGGATATGTAATGGTATGTTATGAATGTAAGCAGCATTTCTCTGATGAGTAATAATGTTAAATACCTTCATGTGCTTATTATCATTTGTACATTTTTTTGTGAAGTGTCTATTGAAATATCTTTCCTATGGGGGGGGTTGTTTGTCTTCTTATTGAGGTATAAGAGTTTTTTATATTTGCTCGATACAATTTCTAAGCCAGATATATGTACTGCCAATATTTTGTTGTAATGTGTATCTTACAGTTTTAGTCTTACTGGTGCCTATCAAAGGAAAAATATTTTAATTTTTATGGAGCCTAATTTATCATCTTTAAAAAAGTTTTAGTATTTTTTGTGATCTATTTAATAAATCTTGGCTTACTGCAAGGTTCTTGCTTCTTGGAAGAAAAGCTATGACGAACCTAGACAGCATATTAAAAAGCAGAGACATTATTTTGCCAACAAAGGTCCATATACTCAAAGCTATGGTTTTTCCAGTAGTTATGTATAGATTTGAGAGTTGGACCATAAAGAAGGCTGAGTGCCATGCTGCTTTAAAAAAAAAAAAAAAAAAACAGTAAAATGTTTATTTTCTTAGAAAAAAAAAAAAGTGGGCAAGAGGGATTCAAAAGATTGTGATCACACTTCGTCTGCATCTGAGCAAAACTGATGTTGCAAGCTTGATCTTTGATTAAGAGACCCAGGAAATGAAACCACCTGCTGCTCCCTCCTATGTCACTTCCAGGAGTCATGTCATGACATGCTTTGAATTGATAGTAGCGTCTCTACTTCTTCATAGCAGAGAAACTAGGCTTGCCATAGCAACCATCCCATCTCCAAAGTGCAACACTGCCAGTGAGAAACAAGGCTCTGGACTACTGGGGGAGGCAGGGAGGAGGGAGCGAGGAAGGAGGCGCTTGTCTTAGAAGCAGAACCAGTCTAGAACAGAAGTTGGATAACTGAGTTCACCACTACTTCATCTTTTAGAAAAAATAGGTTGGAGAGCATCTGTAAAACCAACAGTATCTTCAAGGTGAAATTGCAGAATTTTGCTGCAGACCTGGACACAGAGAAGTGAAAAGTTGCAATAAGTTTTAACTAGCAGCAACAAAGAAATTTCGATAACAGTTTTTGTTTGTTTTTAGCAATATTCCTTTGCAAGTTCATTAAGAAACACTGTAAGTTAATGCAGCATACGATATGGAATGATCTTCTTTTGCTATAGTGCTGTTTGCTGAAGAGAACCGACCTTTGCAAAGATTTCAACTAGGGTGTAACCTATTTACACAGTAGTAGCTCCCGGTTTCAGAGAAGGCAATGGCACCCCACTCCAGTACTTTTGCCTAGAAAATCCCATGGACGGAGGAGCCGGGTAGGCTGCAGTCCTTGGGGTCGCTAGAGTTGGACACGACTGAGCGACTTCACTTTCACTTTTCACTTTCATGCATTGGAGAAGGAAATGGCAACCGACTCCAGCGTTCTTGGCTGGAGAATCCCAGGGACGGAGAAACCAGGTGGGCTGCCGTCTGTGGGGTCGCACAGAGTCGGACACGACTGAAGCGACTTAGCAGCAGCAGCAGCAGCTCCCGGTTTGAGTGGTAGGATTGGTGCTATGTGATACCTTCTTCTTCTGAACAGTAATCTCGACCCTTTTCAATTTTTTCATCCAGCATTCTGAAGAATTCTTGTTGGCTTTCAGAAATGTGCATGTTTGCTCTGGGTTGATGAACTAATCCTGAAATCTCTTTATTAGTTTTAAGTCTTACATTTGAACTGGCACTTTTTCCCAAGTTTTCTTGGTTCCTGGCTGCTATTTTCTGCTCCTCTTCTGCCCCATTTTTCATGTATTTGACCTCTTCCACCGGTTTGATCCTATACTCATCGCCAAACACATCTCCATTCTGGTAGTTCTTCCCTTTCTGGGCTTCCTCTTCGTTTTGAACAGTGGCAACATGCTTGGTGGAGGCACAGCGCATAGTCTCATTCGGTCAGCTTCAGCTGGGCTGAACTGCAAATCATCTCTACAGACACAGGGACATTTTTTTTCCCTTTAGACACAGGGAAAATCCACCTTCTTGCTGAGTCGGTCAAGATGGGTGCACCTTGGGCGCTAGCGGGGGTGCTGAAGGTGGCAAGCCTCCGGCCCCGGTCCTCCTCTCGGGTTTTCTTCCTCCCTCCTTCTTGTCTTCCTTCCTCTTCCTCCCCACGGTGAGTCCGGGTCTCCCCCTCCTCCCCGAGGCCGGGGGTAAGAGCCCCGAAGCACCTGAAGCCCGGCCCAGGTGCGTGCGTGCACGTCCTTACCCCGGCCCCCCGGGAGTGGGCAGGGAGCCAGCGGGGGCTGGCGGCGAGCGAGTGAGGGAGGGGGACGGAGGGAGAGGACCTCCTCGCCCCTCCATGATGCTTTTGAACTGTGATGTTGAAGAAGACTCTTGAGAGTCCTTTGGACTGCAAGGAAATCAAACCAGTCAATCCTAAAGGAAATCAATCCTAAAGGAAATCAATCCTATATATTCATTGGAAGGACTGATGCTGAAGCTGAAGCTCCAATACTTTGGCCACCTGATGGGAAGAGCTGACTCATTAGAAAAGACCCTGATACTGGGAAAGATTGAAGGCAGGAGAAGGGGATGACAGAGGACAAGATGATTGGATGGCATCACCCACTCAATGGATATGAATTTGAGCAAGCTCCAGGAGATGGTAAAGGACAGGGAAGCCTGGCGTGCTGCAGTCCCTGGGGTCACAGAGTCTAACATGACTGAGCAACTGAACAACAACATTGCAAGGTCACAAAGATATTCTCATATTTTCTTCTATACAGTTTATCATTTTAGCTTTTTAAGTTTAGGTCTATGATCCATTTTTGTGTTTAATGTAAGGGTTGATGTTCATTTTTTTCAATACAATATTCAGTTGTTCCAGAACCATTTATTGAAGAGCTTTTTCCCCACTGAATTACCTAGGCACAGTTATTAAAATCAGTTGATTTCACATATGTGAACCTATTTCTGGACTTTCTGTTCTGTTTAATTGATCTATTCAACTGAACTCAACTCGTGCTTGTGCTCAGCCATGTCTGACTCTTTGTGACCCCATGGACTGTAGCCTGCCAGGCTGCTCTGCCCATGGAGTTTTCCAAGCAAGAATACTGGAGTGGGTTGCCATTTCCTCCTCTAGGAAATCTTTTTGACCCAGGGATTGAACTCACGTCTCTTGTGTCTCCTGCATTGAGAGACAGATTCTTTACTGCTGAGAAAAGGTTTTATTATTATTCAGTTATGGTGAGGCCAACATATCTGGAGACAACTGCCATTGAAAATAGTTTGTAACAGCTTCCAAGAGGAAAAGGCATACCACACTGTGCAGAGTCACACCCGGGAGCACTAAGGTCAATCAGGAGGTAGAAGTTATAGGGGGAAAGCATGGGCAACAGCCTTTATTATGATTTTCATAGGAAAGAATGGGTGAGGTAGAATAAGCAGGCTGGAAAGGTTTAGAGTTAGTTAGTTTGAGTAATTTCAGTGGACTCTGGGGTGTAGTGTAGAGACTATCCTTAGTTGCCTGGTACCCAGCCTGAGGTGATTAGGGCAGGGTTCTAGTGGCTCAACGTGTGAGATCTTGAAAAAGGAGATAGTTGGTGGATATGGGCTCTGGATTTGTTGGTTTGCATATGGTAGGTATACTTATAGGAAAGTCACTTGCTGTCTCTGGGAAATAACTAGGTCTGGGAGAGGCAGTCTCTCCAGGATCAGCTAGACATCAGATGCTAGAGCATCTAGAATACAGAAAATAAGAAAATATAGTTAATACACTGTCCTTTTGGCAGACCCCTATTTTATTTGTTGTTGTTCAGTCACTCAGTCATATCCGACTCTTTGCTATCCCATGGACTACAGCACGTCAGGCTTCCTTGTCCTCCACCATACTTTATTACTATAGCTTTTATAATGAGTCTTGCAATCAGGTAGAGTAAGTTCTCCAGGTTGACTTTTTTAAAAAATTACTTTGACTCTTCTAGGTCATTTGCATTTCCATATAAATTTTATAACCAGTTTTTAATTTTTTGGAAAAAAACTTGCTGGGATTTGGTTTGGCATTAATTCTAAGATCAATTTTAAGAGAACTGACATCTTAATAATATTGAGCCTTCTAATCTGTGAATATAGCAACTTTCTACATATATTTAGATCTTTGATTTCTTTAGCAATGTTTTATAATTTTCATATAAAAGTTTTATGTATCCTTCATTAAATTTATCCTAGGCATTTGATGTTTTTGATACTATTATAAATAGCATTAAAAATTTTTTTCAGATTATTTATTGCTAGTATAAATTGCTAGGAATTTATTTTTGTACATTGACTTTATGTCCTGAGGCATTAATTTTTGTAACTAATTAATTAATTTACTTTTGGCTGTGTGGGGCCTTCGTTGCTACTCTCAGGCTTCTTGTAGCTGTCGCTTCTTCTGTTGTGGCGCACAAGCTCTAGAGCATTCCGGCTTCAGTAGTTTCAGTGTGTGGGCTCAGTAGTTACAAGTCGTGTGCTCTAGGGTGCAGGCTGAGTAATTGCGGCACACAGGCTTCGTTTCCTCATGGTTTGTGGGATCATAGTTCCTTGTGGGATTGAACCTCCTGTGTCTCCTGCACTGGCAGTCATTTCTAAATCCACCTATTAATTGTTTTTTTTACATTTTTTTAATATTTTATTTTATTTTTAAACTTTACAATATTGTGTTAGTTTTGCCAAATATCGAAATGAATCCACCACAGGTATACATGTGTTCCCCATCCTGAATGATCCTCCCTCCTCCCTCCCCATACCATCCCTCTGGGTCATCCCAGTGCACCAGCCCCAAGCATCCAGTATCGTGCATGGAACCTGGACTGGCGACTCGTTTCATACATGATATTATACATGCTTCAATGCCATTCTCCCAAATCTTCCCACCCTCTCCCTCTGTTTGGGGTTTTTCATGTAAGTAATCAACACTTTAAGGGCACTTTTACTTCTTCTTTTCCAATTTCATGCTTTTATTTCTTTTCCTTTCCTTATTTCACAGTCAAAGACCTTTATTTAATTCAGTGTTGAATAGAAGGGGTGAGGATGGACATGCTTGCCTTGTTCTGATATTTGAGGCAAAAAAAAAGTACCATTAATGATGTTAGCTGTAAGTTTTTTGAAGCTGCCCTTTATCAGGCTATGTAAGTTCCTTTCTAATTCTAGAATTTTTAAGAGGTTTTTTTCTTATTATGGTTATTTGTTGGATTTTATCAAGTGCTTTCTCTTCATTTATTAGAGTGATCATGTGAGTTATTTGCTTTTATTTTGTTAATATGTGTATTTATTTTTTATTTCAGTAAATAAACAATTGAGATTTTTTTATTTCAATAAACAATTTTAAATTGACCTTACATTTTTGAGATAAATACTAGTTTGATTATGATTTATTATCCTTATTATTATATTGTTGGATTCTATTTACTGAAAAAATATTTGCACTTTTCATGGGTGATATTGGTTTGTAGTTTTCTCTTTTTTGCAGTATCTTTGTCGGGTTTGAGTATTAGGGTTATGATGGCCACAAAAAAATTAGTTGTGAAGTGTTCCCTTCTCTATTATCTGAAAGTTTGTGGAAGATTTTTACTTCTTTTTTTACTGTTCATGAAATTCACCAGTGAAATGATCGGCCCTCAAATTTTCTTGATGGGAAAGTTTTAGTAACGGATTTACCAGTGAACTCATCTGGGTCTCAAGTTTTCTTTGTGGGACTATCTTTCATTTCAAATTCAGTTTCTTTACTAGATATAAGGATATTCATATTTCTTCTTGCTTTGATAATTTTTCTTTCAGGAAGTTTGTGCATTTTATCTAACTTGTCAATATTTGACATTCAGTTGTCTCATAATATTCCTGTATTATCATTTTACTAATTTAAAAAGTATTTATTTATTTGGCTACACTGGGTCTTAGTCACGGCATGTGGGATCCACAGCTGTGGCATGCGGGATCCAGTTCCCCAACCAGGGAACACTGCATTGGAAGTGCAGTGTCCCAGGCACTGGACTATCAGGGAAGTCCCTGTATTATCATTGTAATGTCTATTATATGTTCAGTAATGTGCCCTCTTTCTCTGAAATTGATAAAATTTAAATTCAACAGGATTATAAAAATAGAAATTTGTATTTACTTTAGCGTAGCCTCAAAATGTATAAAGAAAATATTGACTACACTAAAAGGAAAAATGGAATACATATTCATAATTGGAGATTTTGACATTCCTATCTCAGTAACTGATTTTTGTCTGTTTACAGACAAAAGAATCTGTAAAGATTTGAACATGATATACCAGTATGACCTAATTGACATCATAGTTCTCTACATCCCACAACTGTAGAATACACATCTTTTCAAGTGCATGTGGCCCACTGACCAAAATAGACAGTATTTTGGGACATAAAACTAATGGCAAAAAACTTCAAAGGATTGGAATCATGCATTATATTTTCTCTAATTACTATTGAAATAAATCAAAACTCTGAACAGAGAGACAATTAGAACATACCCGAATGTTTTGAAAGTAAGCAACACATATACAAATAGCCCATAAGTCAAAGAAAAATCCATAATACAATTAGGAAATATTTTGAGCAGAATGATAATGAAAGTATGACACATCAGAACTTGTGGATGAAGTACCACCCAGATAGAAATTTATTGCTTTAGATCAAGGGAAAATCCTGAGCTCATCTCTTCCCATTTGTTGTTCAGTCACTAAGTCGTGTCTGATTCTTTGTAACCCCATGGACTGCAGCACTCCAGACTTCCCTGTCCCCTTCTCCTCCTGTCTTCAATCTTTCCCAGCATCGGGTGGTCTTTTCAGTGAGTCAGCTCTTCACATCAGGTGGCCATAGTATTGGGGCTTCAGCTTTAGCATCAGTCCTTCCAATGAATATTCAGGATTGATTTCCTTTAGGATTAATTGGTTTGCTGTCCTTGCAGTCCAAGGAATTCTCAAGAGCCTTCTCCAGCACCATCAATTCTTCAGCACTCAGCCTTCTTTATGGGCCAGTTCTCATATCCATACATGACTACTGGAAAAACCATGCTTTGATTATGCAGACCTTGTCAGCAAAGTGATGTCTCTGCTTTTTAATATGCTGTCTGGGTTTGTCATAGCTTTTCTTCCAAGGAGTGTGTGTCTTTTAATTTCATGGCTGCAGTCACCGTCCTCAGTGATTTTGGAGCCCAAGAAAATAAAATTTGCCACTGTTTCCATTTTTCCTCATCTGTTTGCAATGCCGGAGACCCTGGTTCGATCCCTAGGTGTGGAAAATCCCCTGGAGAAGGGAATGGCTACCCACTCCAGTATCCTTGCCTGGAGAATTCTGTGGGCTACAGTACATGGGGTTGTAAAGACTCAGACATGACTGAGTGACTTAACACTTTCTCTTCCTATGAACACACCTAAACTATAACTACATAGAGAACAACTATCTCTGAAAATGACATGAAGACTAGCATAACAAATTTTCCACAACTGAGGACATAAAGAAAAGTCCACATTGAGATATGTAGGAGGGGCAGAGACACAGTCTATTCAGAACCCACACACTCAGTGTGACAGCCTGCAAGCAACAGAGATATCATAACTGCAGAGGTCCCCCTTGAAGAGCAAGGGGTTCGAATCCCATGTTGGGCCCCTCAGCCCAGGATACCTGCCCTAGGAAAATGAATCCCTACAACATCTGGTTTTGAAAACCAGTGGCAATTACATCTGGGAGAGCTGGATGACTGTCAGAAACTAAGATTTTACTCTTGAAGAGCTCACAAACAGACTTTCTCTCTGTGAGTCCCAAAGGAAGCAGCTTGGAAGTGCCTGGGCTATATGAGAATGAGATTCATTGACTAATTTTAGAGCATGTGCCAGAGGGGCAGGGATCTGGTGAAACTTTCTCTAGGGACAGAAGTGCTGGTGGGCACCATTTTTTCACTCTCCTTCCACCTAGCTGGCCTGGTGCTGGCAGGTACCATTTCTGTCACTCTCCACCAGCCTCATTAATACCATACATCCAGTATTCCTCTCAAGACCCATCACACTGCACCCAGTGAGCTGCCTCGGATGGCCCTAGTGCCCCCTGAAAAATGGCTCCTGCTCCAGGGGGCCAAATCCATCCACCAGCATGCTCACAGGAGAAGGCAATGGTACCCCACTCCAGTACTCTTGCCTGGAAAATCCCATGGATGGAGGAGTCTGGTAGGCTGCAGTCCATGGGGTCTCGAAGAGTCGGACACGACTGAGCGACTTCACTTTCACTTTTCATTCTCCAGTGTTCTTGCCTGGAGAATCCCAGGGATGGGGGAGCCTGGTGGGCTGCCGTCTATGGGGTCTCACAGAGTCGGACACGACTGAAGTGACTTAGCATAGCATAGCATGCTCACAGCAGTTATGGCCCAACCACCACAGGTGGGTACATGCAGCCCACACAGGGGATACCCCTGGAACACCTGTTTCTGGTGACCAGGCATAATTGCACCACTAAATATTAAGAAAATATTACGACCAACTTTATGCTAACAAATTTGATAACTGAGGTGAAATGGACACAGTCCTAGAAAAACACAAATTACAAGAAATGTCAAAAACAGAGAAGTTTTAGCAATCTTTTTGTCCATTAAAGAACTTTAACCTCTAATTTAAAACCTCTCCTTATTGGTGAATTCTTCCTGTCATTTAAAAAATCCCAGTATTGTACAAGTTACTGTTTATTAAGAGTACTTTTAAAAAATTTGGGGGCTGTGCTGGGTCTTCATTGTGGCACGTGGGCTTTCTCTAGTTGTGGTGTGTTGGCTTTATATAAGTTGCCTTGTGGTTTGTGGAATTGGAATCTTGAATGTGGAATTGGAATCTTAGTTCCCTATTCAGGGATCAAACCCATGCCCCCTGTATTGAAAGGTGGATTCTTAACCACTGGACCACCAGGGAAGTTCTTTTGGATAACAACAACAAAAAAAATAATAACATTTTCTACTTCATTTCATAGTAAGTTGAACTATATTAGAGTAAAAAAAAAATATCCTTCTCCAAAAGATATCATTAAGAAAGTGAATAGGCAGGCCACAAACTGGGAGAAGATATTTACAGTACCCAGATTTGAGAAATGACTCACATTCAGAATATATAAAGAACTTGTAGAAATAAAAAAGAAAAAGGTAATCTAGCCAGTAGAAAAAGAAATGGGTAAAAGACTTGACCAGGTACTTTTAGAAGGAGGTATCCACACAATAGTTGTGTATATGAAAAGTTGAACATCATTATTCATCAGGGAAATGTAAGTTAAAACCACAGTCAGACAACCCTACACACATAAATAAAACAGAACAATGACTAAAATGTAGAAGACTGACAATATCAAGTGTTATCGGGATTTTGGAGCAACTGGAATTTATATGCATTGATGGTAGTAACGTAAATTCTTTCATTCAATTTGGGAAACTGGCAGTATATACTAATGCTAAATGTATAGCTATTCTGTATCTCAGGAATGTCACTCCTAGGCATTTATTTAAGAGAAGTGGTATGGACCTAACAGAAGCAGAAGATATTAAGAAGAGGTGGCAACAATACACAGAAGAACTATATGAAAAATTTCTTCATGACCCAGATAACCATGATGATGTGATCACTCACCTAGAGCCAGACATCCTGGAATGTGAATTCAAGTGGGCCTTAGGAAGCATCACTATGAACAAAGCTACTGGAGGCAATGGAATTCCAGTTGAACTATTTCAGATCCTAAAAGATGATGCTGTGAAAGTGCTGCATTCAATGTGTCAACAAATTTGGAAAACTCAGCAGTGGCCACAGGACTGGAAAAGGTCAGCTTCATTCCAATCCCAAAGAAAGGCAATGCCAAAGAATGTTCAAACTACCGCACAATTGCACTCATCTCACACACTAGCAAAGTAATGCTCAAAATCCTTCAAGCTAGGCTTCAGCAGTACGTAAACCATGAACTTCCAGATGTTCAAGCTGGATTTAGAAAAGGTAGAGGAACTAGAGATCAAATTGCCAACATCCACTGGATCATCGAAAAAGCAAGAGAGTTCCAGAAAAAACATCTACTTCTGCTTTATTGACTTTCCCAAAGCCTTTGACTGTGTGGATCACAACAACTGTGGAAAATTCTTAAAGAGAGAGGAATACCACCCTACCTGCCTCCTGAGAAATCTGTATGCAGGTCAGGAAGCACCAGTTAGAACTGGACATGGAACAACAGACTGGTTCCAAATCAGGAAAGAAGTACGTCAAGGTTGTATATTGTCACCCTGCTTATTTAACTTATATGTACAGTACATCGTGTGAAATGCCAGGCTGGATGAAGCACAAGCTGGAATCAAGCTTGCTGGGAGAAATACCAACCTCAGATATGCAGACGAAACCACCCTTATGGCAGAAAGTGAAGAACTAAAGAGCATCTTGATGAAAGTGAAAGAGGAGAGTGAAAAAGTTGGATTAAAACTCAGCGTTCAAAAAACTAAGATCATGGCATCCGGTCCCATCACTTCATGGAAAATAGGTGGGGAAACAATGGAAACAGTGAGAGACTTTATTTTGGGGGGCTCCAAAATCACTGCAGATGGTGACTGCAGCCATAAAATTAAAAGACATTTGCTCCTTGGAAGAAAAGCTGTGACCAACCTAGACAGCATATTAAAAAGCAGACATTACTTTGCCAACAAAGCTCCATCTAGTCAATGCTATGGTTTTTCCAGTAGTCATGTAAGGATGTGAGTGTTGGACTATAAAGAGCTGGGCACCAAAGAATTGATCTTTTTGAACTGTGGTGTTGGAGAAGACTCTTGAAAGTTGCTTGTATTGGAAGGGGATCAAACCAGTAAATCCTAAAGTTAATCAGTCCTGAATATTCATTGGAAGGACTGATGCTGAAGCTGAAACTCCAATACTTTGGCCACCTGATGTGAAGAACTGACTCATTGGAAAAGACCCTGATGCTAGGAAAGATTGAAAGTGGTAAGAGAAGGGGACAGCAGAGGATGAGATGGTTTGATGGCATCACCAACTCGATGGACATGAGTTTAAGTAAGCTCCAGAAGTTGGTGATGGACAGGGAGGCCTGATCTGCTGCAGTCCATGGGACTGCAAAGAGTCGGACACGACTGAGCGACTGAACTGAACTGAGCACATACATCCACTAAAATAAATGTACAGGAATTTTCATATCAGCCTTATCATAATTATCAAAAACATGATGCTCTTAAAGTGCCGCACTCAGTATGTCAGCAAACTTGGGAAAGTCAGCATTGGCCACAGGACTGGAAAAGGTGTTTTCATTCCAATCCCCAAAAATGACAATGCCAAAGAATGTTCAAACCACTGTACAGTTGCACTCATTTCACATGCTAGCAAGGTTATGCTCAAAATCCTTCAAGCTAGGCTTCAACAGTACATGAATCAAGGATTTCCAGATGTACAAGCTGGGTTTCAGAGAAGCAGAGGAACCAGAGATCAAATTGCCAACATTCATTGGCTCATAGAGAAAGCAAGGGAATTCCAGAAAAACATCTGCTTCATTGACTACACTAAAGCCATTGACTATGTGGATCACAACAAACTGTGGAAAATTCTTAAAGAGATGGGAATACCAGACCACCTTAACTTTTCTCATGAGAAACCTCTGTTTAGGTCAAGAAGCAAGGGTTAGAACCAGACATGGGACAATGGACTGGTTCAAAATTAGGAAAGGAGTATAACAAGGCTGTATATTGTCACCCTGTTTATTTAACTAATATGCAGAGTACATTATGCAAAATGCCAGGCTGGATGAATCACAAGTTGGAATCAAGATTGCTGGGAGAAATATCAACAATCTCAGATATGCAGATGATACCACTCTAATGGAAGATGGTGAAGAGGAACTAAAGAGCAGCCTCTTGATGAACATGAAAGAGGAGAGTGAAAAAGGTGACTTGAAACTCAGCATTTAAAAAAAACTAAGACCATGGCATCTGGTCCCACCACTTCATGGCAAATAGAAGGGGAAAAATTAGAAACAGTGACAGATTTTATTTTCTTGATCTCCAAAATCACTGTGGATGGTGACTGTAGCCACAAAACTAAAAGACACTTGCTCCTTAGAAGAAAACCTATGACGAACCTAGGCAGGGTATTAAAACAGAGAGACATTATTTTGCTGACAAAGGTCCATATAGTCAAAGCTATGGTTTTTCCAGCAGTCATGTACAGATGTGAGAGTTGGACCATAAAGAAGGCTGAGCATTGAAGAATTAATGCTTTTGAATTATGCTGGAGAAGACTCTTGAGAGTCCCCTGGACTGCAAGGAGATCAACCAGTCAATCCTAAAGGAAATGAGTCCTGAATATTCATTGGAAGGAGTCTTGCTGAAGCTGAAGCTCTAATACTTTGGCCACCTGATGCGAAGAGCCAACTCATTGGAAAAGACCCTGATGCTGAAAAAGATTGAAGGCAAGAGGAGAAGTGGGCAGCAGAGGATGAGATGGTTAGACAGCATCACTGCCTCAACGGACATGAATTTGAGCAAGCTCTGGAAGATAGTGGAACACAGAGGAGCCTGACGTGCTATGGTCCATGGAGTTAGAAAGAGTCGGGCACAACCTAACGACGGAACAACAACAGCAAAACAATTTAATTAAGCACACAAACATTTTTAAATGGCACAAAAGAAGATATAAGCAGGAGTGGAGGAAGAGGATATTAACCTGTCCTTTTATTTGAGAATAAACTGGACTTTTGTGAGCCATTTTTTGAGTGGCAATGAGAATGCTAGCTTGCATGCACAGCTCTTTCTAAACAGATGACTGTCCATTTCTGTACGGTTCACTGAATCTGTGGGCTCAGTAAAGGGCTCAGGAAGCTTTTTACTGAAGAAGCAAATTTTTATGATGAATGTTGGTACTGGTGATCTTTTGTCCAATATATAAATGGTTTAGAAGTTATGTTTTATTTACAACTTAGACATTTTATATACATTTAAGTGTTTAATAAAGTGAAAAGTAAAACCACCTCTAAAATTTAGCCTAGGAATCCAGGGGTTAGTAACTTCCAAATAAATTAAAGCCAAATATATGAGAATACAATGCAACTTAAGAATAAGAGGATGAGATTTTGGACTGGACATGTATTCAGAGTACTGTATCTAACTGACTAACAGGGGAAAACTGGATTTGATGGCTCAGAGCATTCTCAATATCTAAAAACTCTTGCTGATGAGATAGTGTACAGTTCTTCCATTTTACAATTATTATTGAGAATATAATATGTCTCATGAACTGTGATTCACTCTTGGCAAGAATAGTATATTAATTGTGTTAAAGCTAATTCACAGTAATAAAGAGAGCATTAAATATAATGACTTACATATAGAATTTTCTTACATATAGAATTTTCTTACATATAAAGTCTCTAATATCACAGGCCATTGGAAAACCTAGCTGCTTCTGCTTATTCATGAATCCATTACTCAGCTCCACCGTCTTTTGAATTTTTGTGGCATCTACATGTTTGAATCCATGTTGCTGTCAAATCCAGGTTTTAGTAAGCATGAAGGTAGAAGGTATAGAGAAAATATGCCTACTGTTTCAATGCTTTGGTTTGAAGGTGGCACCCAGTGTTTTCTCTCATATTCTGTTGAGAACATTGTCACATGGTCACAGCAATTTTCAAGGAGGCTGAGAAATGTTATATGACTGGGCAGCCATATTCCTGGCTACTAATCCATTAATGCAAAAGAATGGTGAAACAGATTCTAGTGGTCAGCTTTCATTCTACCACAGATGGCTTTTCATCACTTTCATTATGTACTTCTTATTAAATATATTTAATTTTATTTCCAGGGAAACAGTTACACTTGGATGGAGAGTTGGAGTATAGACATCCATTTATTGTTTGTATAGGTCAAAATGGCTACGACCACAGTATTTTTCCTGTAGACATGAATAAATTATTTGTTTAGTTTTATTGAGATATAATTGACATACAGCATTGTATAAGTTTAAGGTGTACAGCATAGTAACTTGACATACGTATATTGTGAAATGATTGCCACAGCAAGTTTAGTTAACATCAAATTATATAGATACAAAAATGAAAAGGAAAAGATTTTCTTTGTGATGAGAACTTGTAGAATCTACTCTCTTAGCAAACTTAACTATTTTATCACATTAATTTGATATTGATGCTGATAAGCAATAAGCAGTGAGATTAGTGAGGATTTAGAATGGAAAGCTAATGAGGACTTAGACTCTGAGTTACCCATTCAAGCCTAGGCTCTCCATAGATGTTTCCCCTTAAAACCCTTCTCTGTTTAATCTTCAGTCCACCTTACTTGATATCCCCTACCAAAATAAAGCTAGATTGCTTATGTTAAACTCCAATCTCCAATACTGAATATATGTGTAATTATTCTGAACTTCACTTTCCTTATCTACAGTGGTGGATAAGATACCTCATAGGGCTTTTGAAAGGATTAAATGAGTTCATATGTATATATTTTGTAGAACAGTGCCTGTACCACCAAATCATGTAAGAGCTTGGCACATAATAAGTGCTATTTATGTACTTTCTATCATTGTCATCATCATCATCATCAGATTTACTGGTTTCTCTGTGACCAATTTGGATTAACTTAAGTGTGCCTCTTAATCTTCTGTTATGTATTATTTGTGTCATTTTACTTTTTTTCTCTTTTAGATGGAAAGTTTGGGATTAAAACCTTACAAAAAAGAATTTCTGGAAAAGTTTCATTTCATGGTGAAATGGAAGGTGAAGATGCAAAAGATGATTCATTGTATTCCATTTTAGAAGTACTGTGGCAAGATGCTGAACAGATAAAAAGCTACCAGGAAAAGCAGAACAAACCTTTGAGTCATGCTGCTTTCATCAATAAGAAAATATTGAATACAGAGTGGGATTATGAATATAAAAACAGTGGAAAATTTATTCATCCAGGCCCAAATTGTATTCCTTCACAGAAAAGACCCCATAAACGTAACTCATTTGGAAAGAATTTAAAGCATAATTTAGATGTACATATTCATAGTGAAAGCAATGCAACAAATAACTTTGATAAAATTATTGGACACAGTCAAGTTTTCACCCAGAGCTCTTCTTATACTAAACATGAAAATACACATACTGGAGTGAAATTCTGTGACAGCAATCAGTGTGGAAAAGTCTTCAGCTTCAAACAAGCACTCAGTCACAATCTGAAATTTCCTGTTGGGGAGAAAGCAAATATGTGTACTGAACTTGGGAAGATCTTCACCCAGAGGTCTCAACTCTTTGCACCTCAGAGAATTCATACTATGGATAAACCTCATGAACTTAGGAAATGTGTAAATGTTTTTACACAGAAGCCACTACTCAGTATTTATTTGAGAGTTCATAGAGATGAAAAGCTATATATATGTTCTGAGTGTGGAAAGGCATTCATCCAGAATTCAGAATTAATTCTGCATGAGAAAATTCATACTAGAGAAAAACCCTATAAATGTCATGAATGTGGAAAATCATTTTTCCAAGTGTCATCTCTCCTAAGGCATCAGACAACCCATACTGGAGAAAAACTTTATGAATGCAGTGAATGTGGGAAAGGCTTCTCCCTAAACTCAGCCCTCAATGTACATCAGAAAATTCATACTGGAGAGAGACACCATAAGTGCAGTGAGTGTGGGAAGGCCTTTACCCAAAAATCAACACTCAGAATGCATCAGAGAATTCATTCAGGAGAGAGATCCTACATATGTACTGAATGTGGGCAGGCCTTCATCCAAAAGGCACACTTGATTGCGCATCAAAGAATTCATACTGGAGAGAAGCCTTATGAATGCAGTGACTGTGCGAAATCTTTCCCTTCTAAGTCACAACTCCAGATGCATAAGCGAATTCACACAGGAGAGAAACCCTACATATGCACTGACTGTGGTAAGGCCTTTACCAACAGAT
Organism: Bos indicus x Bos taurus; assembly: GCF_003369695.1. Taxonomy (NCBI): domain Eukaryota; kingdom Metazoa; phylum Chordata; class Mammalia; order Artiodactyla; family Bovidae; genus Bos; species Bos indicus x Bos taurus. Next base: position 57,831,047 of record NC_040105.1, on the reverse strand, counting down.
CAAATCTGAATACTCACCAGAAATCTCACACTGGAGAGAAGTCTTATATATGTGCTGAATGTGGGAAGGCCTTCACGGATAGGTCAAATTTCAATAAACACCAGACTATTCATACTGGAGAGAAGCCCTATGTTTGTGCTGATTGTGGCAGGGCCTTCATCCAGAAGTCAGAGTTACTTACACATCAGAGAATCCATACTACAGATAAGCCTTATAAATGTTCTGACTGTGAGAAATCCTTCTCAAAGAAACCACACCTCAAAGTACATCAGCGAATTCACACAGGAGAGAAACCATATATATGTGCAGAATGTGGGAAAGCTTTCACAGACAGGTCAAATTTCAATAAACACCAGACAATTCATACTGGAGATAAACCCTATAAATGTAGTGACTGTGGAAAAGGGTTCACTCAGAAATCCGTTCTGAGTATGCATCGCAATATTCATACATGAAAGTAACCCTGTTTCTTGAAAATGAGAAAGCCTTACAACAGAAATCAGGTCTAAGTGTGTGTTAAAAATTCAGCCAAGACAGATCAGATATTGAATGCATTGCATAATAAAAAGAATGTGTCAGGCTCTTTCACCTGAGATGAGAAAAATTATTCAGAAGAGACTCTCTAAGAATGCATTGAATGATGAGGAATTTCCATATTTGCAAATCCTCACAAATATAATTGAATTCATACTGGGGAAAATGTTATCAGTTTGAGATATTAGGAAAAGCCTTCCTGTAGAAAGTATTATAAGGCAAATTATTACCAAGTTCTTTATAGATAAAGTATGAAAAATGATATAAATGACAGTAATGTTTATTGTGTTGTATTAAGCAATTTAAAGTGACAACAAAGTGAAAGGTAGGACAAAACAATAATATATTTGATGTATAGACCTGCTCTCAGATCTATTTGTAGCAAAACACATTGCACAATGGGAGGAATAATTGAGTTGAAATTCTTTTTTTTGTATTTGTGTCTATCAAATATGTTTGCTACTGAATATTTTGCTCATGTGAATCCACAGTTTTAAAGTCATTATGGTTTTATATATACACTCATCTGCTGATATAATTTTACACAAACAAATATAATCCTGTCATACATGTTGATTTCCATGACATCATATTTTTATCTTCCTTCATTGTGGTACAGTGCAGAAATAACCACAGGTCTCTCCCATCCTTTTATGCACCCCTCTTTGTAATATTACTGTTGTTTCTCTTATTAAGAGGCAGAGCTCTCTCTCTACTCCTTGACTCTGAGTTTGGCCATGTGAATTGCTTGGGCCAATATACATTAACAAAGAGATTCAAGAAGATGCTGGAGAGGTGTGAAAAGCCTGCTTTGAGACTTACCCTTTCTTGCCGCTCTTTTGAATTCTGAGACCTTCATGTGAAGAAGCTCAAATTACTAAGGGATGTGAAACCACGTGGAACAGAGATGAACCAATCCAGATGAAGCCCCTTAAACCAAATGCCAGATGTGGGAGTAAGGCCTTCTTTAACCTCCAGCCCCAGCCATGCCAGCCCACACCAGAAGAGCCACATCAGTCATCCCAACCAACCTGGAGACTTATGAGATAGAAAAATGATTGTTTTAAGCTACTAAGTTTGGTGTAGTCTGTTATACAGCAAATGCTGAGTAATACATAAAAGTGTACACCTACTGGGGGTGTTGTATCAAAATATAAAACATGTGGCATCAGCTTTGGGCCTGGGCATCAGGTGGAGACTGGAAAAGCAATGAGGAAAACTGTTAAGAAAGTCTGCAGAAGATGGCAGTCCATGTTGTTTAGTGAGGGAAAAAATAGCAAAACAGCTACCATGCTCTGTGGAAAGATAGAGAATATACCAAATGAACTTGTGGATCTGGCTAAAGAGATTTCCAACAGAATGTTGAAGTATATGTTTGCTTCTTTTAGCTGCATATGATAAAATGCAGAAAAAAAAATGAACTAAGTAAATAACTGTTCCATTTGCCATCAGAGTTCAGAACAAACACCTAAAAAAACAGGACTTGGCTGAGTTGGAAGGTAACTGCTTCACATCTCCAGTCTCTCCAGCCATCAAAATATTCTCAAGGTGAAAAAGTGACCTCCAGAGTAGAGATCAAATCATAGATGTGGTTCTAAGACCCTTTGTTAAAATGTGTAAAATATTTAAGTTGGTGTTTGGGAGACCCTGTCAGCTAAGCTAAACAGCTCTCAAAAACTTCTCAACAGTGTCCCAATAGCCTGACTCACTGTTCAAAGTAGAGAGGGGCCCATCTTAAAAAGAATTGTTGATGTTGCATTTGGGACATAGAGTCAATACAAACCAGATTCATAGAAAACTTGCAACATTTTTAACAGAGTTTTACTAACAAAACTACCTCCATGTTGGACTTAAAGGACTGAAAAAGTCCAAAGTGAAAAATGGACTCCCCTGTCTTAACTTCTGTGAACAGGAAGCAAGCTGTGAAAGTTACTCAGCTGCAAGCATGGGCCATTTCTTATGGGAAAAGAAGGCCGTCTCAGAGAGAAGATCCAAGAACAATGTACTAAAATGGATTGGGAAGCCATTCCCAGGCAGAACTATGACCTAAACAAGAAACATTTTTTGCCCCTGGAGCAGAGATACCTGACAGTATTTGCTCTGTGGGATTTCAGAATTGTTATTGAACAGTGATTGATATATGCCTCTTTTTCCTTCCCTTTTTGAATGGAAGTATCTGTTACAGTTATCCTGTCCCTATCTCACTATTGTATTTATATTTATGTGTATGCACATGTGTGAGTATGTGTGTGTTGGGTTAGGGGAGTGGTCATATAACTTGTCATTTAGTTCACAGGTCTCTGGATAAAAAAAAAACTGAGAATCTACACCCAAGGAGCCTCAGCCATATTTGAATCTGATATAGAAGTCTTAAGGTCTTGGATTTGAGCCTAATGTTTTAATTTGGGATGAATGTTTGGAGGTCTTGGAATGGGGGTGAATAGATTTTGCCTGGTGTGATAATGTAAATAATTTATTATCAGGACAGAGACTGTGATAGAAAATACTACAATTTTCCATCCCTGTATGTATGCCTGTTTTCAGTCATTATTTTGCTTTGTGTTTCAGTTGGGATAATTTCTATTAACCTATCTTCAAGGTCACTCATTTTAACCTCTACCCTGGCTCTGTCAGATCTACTGATGAACCCATTGAAGGCAATCTTTATCTCAGTTAATGTTTTCTTTTTATTTCTAGATTGTCCATTTGAATTTGAAAGAGTTTTCATCTCTGCTGAAATTCCCCACATGTTTATACCTGTTGTTTACATTTTCCACTACCCTCTTTAACATACTAATCATTGTTATTTAAACTCTTTGTTTGACAGTTAAAACAACTAAATCAACTGAATCTGGATCTGTTGATTGTTTTGTCTCTTGACAGTGGATTATTTATTCTTGCTGTTTTGCATATAATATTTGGCTGAATGTCAGATGTTATATGTAGGATAGTAGAAACTGAGGTAAATATGTAATTCCTGGGAGTAGACATGTTACTTTCCTTATAGGTCATTGGCATAGGGGAATTGAGGCCAGCTAGTTAGGGTTTGTTCTGGTGTTTAGGTGGTGGTGTTGCTCTCTTTACCTACAATGTATCAATGACTTCAAATTTCTCTAGTGTTACCTTGTGCTTCCAGTAGGCACTGGTTTTCCGGATAATTTTTCTCAGTATTCCCGCACCACCCTTGCCTTTAGGCCTTTCTTAATGTGCTTATACTATGGAGAGGCACTCTCTCTATGCTCTTGCCTTTCCCTTAGTAGCAGACTTTTATTATTACCTGGGTCTTGGTGACCTGATGAGTGGGAGGGCAGGAGGTGTCTGGGGCCAGCCTCAGTCTTAGACAGGCCCTATATCCCTAGATCTTGGAAGGTGAAGCTTTTTCAGTGATCCTGCCCTTCCCATTAGTATTAATATAGGGCTTTAAATGGTCTGAACCTAGGAAGGTTTCCTGTCCTTCCCTTTTCCTTTCCTCTAGCTACAGTAGATCTTTACCTATGTCTTGGGGGCAACAAGGTTTGCTGCACTTCACCCAGTGGCTTAAAGTTTTTATTCTGTGAGGGAGTAGGGTCCCATCAGGGCTTTGGCCATTTCTGTATCAGCAGCTGTGCCCCTAAAGGCCTACACCACTGAGAGAGGCTTTCTGCAGTCTCCCATCCTACGCCTGATGTTTCTTATGAGCAACCAGTGGAGGTCTATGGAGAAGAACCTGAAAGTGGGGGCCTATGTCTCCCGCTCTCAGAGCTCTGATATTCTCTCACTATCCCACACTCAACTTTTAAAACTTTATTTAAGATTCTTGCTGAATTCTTAATTCTGGTGTGGTGGACCCATCTTCTTTCCTGCTCTGCCACAGATAACCCAGTGATAACTTCCTGCCTTCTTTGAGGCATTTGTCTTATATATCAAGCTAGTTTGTTCCCCTATGACATTAGCTCCCTGATGAATTCAAGGAAAGTTATGATTTTATAGATTACCTGGATTTTTTCTAATTGTAAGAATGGGAGCTGAGCTCTTTCCAAGTGTCTGCATTTCTAGCCAGAATCCAGAAATCTGGATGGTCTCCTTTGGCCACTACTATCAGAATATATGCCCCCTTTCCATGTGACTTTACCACTTTACCCAAGAGGTAGAGTCTATTTCTCCAGCCCTTGAAACTGGATTTGGCCGTTTTCTTTGGTCAACGGGATATTAGCAAATATGACACTAGCAGAGGCTTGAGAAGTACTTGCACATTGAGGTTTGCCCACTATTGCTGCTCTTAGAAATCCTGAGCCCAAGTATGGAAAAGCCTGAGTTATGCTATGAGTAACCTTATGGAGCAGCAGTGGAACAGAGATGAGCCATCCCAATTGAGGTACCCTAAACCAACTAGATTTCATCTGCAAGATATGTGAATGAAGCCATTCTATCCATGTAACCATGGTCAGTCCGCCTGTGGTCAGCAGCCTCTGAGACGACCTTGCATCATGATCCCCACCTCTTGGTATCTACACCTTTGTATAATCCTGTTCCCATGGGTTTGCACCAGGTTAATGACTTGGTTCTAGTGAATAGAATAAGGCAGAGGTAATGGGATGTCACTTCCAAGATTAGGTTACAGAAAGACTGGGGCTTCCATTTTGGATGCTCTCACTCTCAGTTGGTTCACCTTAGGGGAAGCATGAGGCAGCTCTATGGAAAGACCTATGTGGATGAGTTTGGGAGCATATTCTCCCAATCTAGTCTTCAAATATGACCATAGCCTTAGCTGACAGTTTGACTGCAACTTCATGAAAGACCTTCAGCCAAAGGCACACTTCTGAGCCTCACCTGAATTCCTGACCCACAGAAACCACAAGAGAATAAATGTTTTAAGCTGCTGAATTTTAGGGCAGTCTGTTTCTAGACTAGAAAAGGTCTGCCATCGACCCCACTGATCCCAGACAACTCACAGAATCATTGATTAAAATGTTTATTGTTTTAAGCCACTATGTTTTTGGAGGCTTGTTACCCAGAAAAAGCTACCTAATACATTTATTATTTACTGACTTTCCTCCACTATGTATTCAGAACAGATAACCAATACTAATTAACTACTATGAATGCTTTCATGTTTTAATCTGTGCTCATATAAATTATATATAGATATACATATGTTACATGCTTATAATCAGATAGAAGCTATATAAGATTTGTTTTCTTCCTTGACTTTCAAATATGGGATCGTATCACATAATTATCTCTGCTTGCTTTATTACTGAATAATAACATTTTTGAATAATTGCATCATAGTTTGCAGGGTGGATATGCAATAACTTATTTAACTGTTTGCATATTAAGATTTATTTATATACCCCTTTTTCAACTTAGCAATGCTGTTCAAAATATTACGAGGCGGTTTTCATAATGGCTGGGTAGATAGGCTCAGGAACCGATGGCTAGGGTTTCAATCCTGACTCTACCAGTTACTAGCTCTGTGACCTTGAGCAAGTTAGTAATCTCTCTGTACTGATTTATTCAGCTGTAAAGGATGGTCACAGTAGTACATATCTCATAGATTCAACGTGAGATGAGTATAAACTTCCTAGGGCTATATAGTTCCACAAACTGAGTGGCTTCAACAGAAATGTATTGTGAGGCCAGAAGTCTGAAATCAAGGTGTCAGCAGGGCCACACTTCCTCTGAAGGTACTAGAGGAGGAATTGTTTCCTGCTTCTCTCCTAGTTTCTGGTAGTCTCAAGTATTCATTGGCTTGTGGATGCATCACTCCAGTCACACAGCCATTTTCTTCCTGAGTGTCTCCAGGTCGTGTTCCCTCTGCATGTCTGTCTCTGTGTCTGATTTTCCCTTTTTTATAAGAATACGGTCATATTGGATTAGGCCCACCCTACTGACCTCATTTTAACTTGATTACTTCTGTAAAGACTCTATTATCAAGTGAATTCACATTCTGAGGTTCTGGCAGTTAGGACTTCAATGTATCTTTGCTGTTGCTACTGCTAAGTCACTTCAGTTGTGTCCAATTCTTTGCACACCGCATGGACTGTAGCCCACCAGGCTCCTCTGTCTACAGGATTCTCCAGGCAAGAATACTGGAGTGGGTTGCCATTTCCTCCTCCAGGGGATCATCCCGACCCAGGGATCGAACCTGTGTCTTCTGCATTGCAGGTGGAATCTTGACTGCTGAGCCACTGGGGAAGCCCCTCAACATATCTTTGAGGGTACACAATTACTCATAATAAATTAATGCATTTGTCTATATAAAGCACTTAGAACTATGAATACTAGATACATACCACTTGCTGAGTCTGCCTGGAGAAGGCAATGGCACCCCACTCCAGTACTCTTGCCTGGACAATCCCATGGACAGAGGAGCCTGGAAAGCTGCAGACCATGGGGTCGCGAAGAGTCGGACACAACTGAGCGACTTCACTTTCACTTTTCCCTTTCATGCATTGGAGAAGGAAGTGGCAACCCACTCCAGTGTTCTTGCCTGGAGAATCCCAGGGACGGGGGAGCCTGGTGGGCTGCTGTCTATGGGGTCGCACAGAGTCGGACATGACTGAAATGACTTAGCAGCAGCAGCTGAGTCTGCCAAGGCCCCCCTACCATTCTTTATGATTGGGCAGGATTTGAGGGCTTATCTGTGGTGTCTTAGTCTCCAACTACCTAAAGAAAATGTTTAGAGTAACAGGAAAAACGGGCCAAGGACCAAGGCTTGTTACCACCTTTTGAGGGCTAGGCTAAGAAAGATTCATGTATAGAGGATAATGGGAAGGAGCAGCCGGAAAGAAGAAAACATACCAGATGAGAAAGTGACTCATAGACAATAGAGTGTTTCCAAGGAATGTTTCAGTGGAGAAACTTTCCAGACTAAAGGTCAATTCACATGAGGATGGAAAACTGGTTCTTGGATTTTGTGACAAGGAGGTCATTATTACCTTTGGTGTTATTTAGAAGTGAATTTAAGGAAAACAACTGAGCAAATTTGAAGGGATTTCTGAACTCAGGTGGTGTTACTTCACCACAAAATTTTTCCGGTAGAAAAAAATATTAGGCTATTGGGCTGCATTACTCTGTTGTTGTCTAGGTTGTACTGAGAAATGTGTTTTCAAGAGTCCTTTGTGATTCCAAGTCAGCCAAAAGTAGAAATTGCATGAGATTTGGGAGGTCAAAATGAAGGAGCAACCATTACTCCAAAAGTTTGAGATTAGATTCAGAGAAGGACAAATGCAGAGATACCTAGGTCTTAACATTTCTTCACTCTCTTCCACTCTGTATTCAGCCCTTTCTATCTCCCAGCCAGGGCTTCTCTGGTAGCTCAGCTGGTAAAGAATCCGCCTGTAATGCAGGAGACCCCAGTTCGATTCCTGGGTTGGGAAGATCTGCTGGAGAAGGGATAGGCTACCCACTCCAGTACTCTTGGGCTTCCCTGGTGGCTCAGATGGTAAAGAATCTGCCTGCAATCTGGAGACCCAGGTTCGATCCCTGGGTTGGGAAGATTCCCTGGAGAAGGGAGTGGCTACCCACTCCAGTATTCTGGCCTGGAGAATTTCATGGACCTGTATGGTCCATGGTCTGGCAAAGAGTCAGACAAGACTGAGCAACTTTCACTTGTCTCCTAGCCCTGCTGACCTTCGGCCTGCCACTTGATGCCTGGCTGCAGCCCACAAAGGCAACAGCTCTTCATAGACTTCTTCATCAGCTCCCCTTTCACAGTGTTACTTAAGCAGCTGAGTGTGCCTGGCTTCTCAGATTTTCTTGCAAGCACTGACTTATCCACCCATGCCAGTGTTTCAAAAAGGCTGATTTAGTGACTTCTCTAATCTTCCAACTTCCCCTTCCATGCCTTTACTTCCCCAGCTACTCCCACAATTGTGCATGATCTAATTCATATTTTTAAATTCCTTATTTCATTATACTCATAATGAATCCGCTTCCCCAAATGAACCCTGATTGTTAATGTTACACTTTCTTTTCCTGATAACTTGGTAAACATCACTCTTCTAAAATTGGGTGGTGCCATTGAGAAATCTTAGATTAACCTGCTATTTTTCTTGTATGTTTCTGCCATATGATTCTTTTTTTATGCTTGAAGTTAAGGATCTTTAGAAGTGTATGCCTTAGTCTTGATTTTTGTAAACTGATTTTGACTGGGTTATAGTGAGTTGTTCCAATCATGATTCAAACCTTTTATTTCAGGGAAGTGTTATTTTGCTTAACTTTTTAATCTGGTCTATCTTTTCTTCATGGACATCGGTTATGCATATGTAATGTGTCTTTGTCATCTCCATCCATTTCATACTGCTCTACATTCATTTCATATCATTATTCTTTTTGGTTGTTTATGGTTGGCTCTTAAGACTCCATGAATCTCTCATGTTTCTTAATGTCTAGGCATTAATAGCCAGTGTGCTCAGATTTATTTACATTTCAGGACAATAAGGATAGACGATGTCTCCCTCCCTGGAGACATTCACAGAGAAGATTTACTTACATTCTAGGATAATAAAGATCATGTCTCTCTTCCTAAGAGGATGGGCAATAATAAATCAATGTAACAATATTGTGTTTTCCCTACATTTTAATTATGTCAATTTTCAATCATGTACAAACATCAAAAGAACAGTACAGTTAACACACATAACTTTCATCTAGATTCAACAGTATACGTAAATTTTTTCCTGAGTAATTGATGGCAAATTACAGACATTAGAACATTACACTCAAATACTTGAGCATCCATCTCCTAAAAATAAGGACATTCACCCCCATACCTAGATTATCATTATCAATCTAGTTCTCATATGATATTGAATATGATATTGCATATCCAGTCCATTTTCAAATTTCTCTCACTGTCTCCAAAATATATTTTACAACTTTATTGAGGTATAATAACATATAGTAAATGGAAATTATTTAAAGTGCATAATTTGGTGAGTTTTGGCATATATATGTACCTTTAAAACCATCACTATGATAAAAACAATGAATGTATCCATTACCCCTAACAATTTCCTTATGACCCTTTGACACCCATCTCTCTCTCCCTACACTCTCCCCTCCCATCCACAGGCAACCACTGATCTGTTTTTCATTACAAATTAGTTTGAATTTTCTACAGTTATATATATATGGAATCATATTGTAGGTATCCTTGTTTTGTTTGGCTTCTGTCATTCAGCATAATTATTTTGTGATTCATTTTTGTTGTTACATGTGTCTATATTACTTACTTTTTACTCCTAAGTGGTATTTCATTGTATAGATAAACCAAATTTGTTTACCCATTCATGTGTTGATAGAAATCTATGGTGTTTCTAGTTTTTGGCTGTTACAAATAAAAGTGATACGAACATTTCAATGCAAGTCTTTGTGTGGACATAGCTTTCATTTCTCTTGTGTGAATACCTGGGAATGAATATTTTTGTTATATGTTGAGTGTGTGTTTAGCTATTTAAGAAATTACTAAACTGTTTTCCAAAGTGCCATACCATTTTACGTTCCCACAAGCAGTGTGTAAGTGTTCCATTTGCTTCATATCTTTGCCCTCACTAGGTATAATTACTCCTTTTAAATTTTAGCCATTTTTGTGGGAATGATATGGTATCTCACTGTGGTTTCAATTTACATTTTCCTATAATGCTGTGGAGCGTCTTATGCTTATTTATAATCTATATCATCTTGGTTGGTGTATCTTTTATTTTGCCCAATTGTAAGAGCTCTTTATATATCCTAGATATAAGTCCTTTGTTGGATATATATTTTGCAAATATTTGCTCCCAAGTTTGCCTTTTCATTTGAATAACAGAAGAGAAAAAGTTTTTAATTTTAGTTGAGTCCAGTGTATTTATACTTTCTTTCATAGTCCATGCTTTTTGAGTCATTGTTAAGAAATTTTTGCAAATTTCAAAGTCACTAAGATTTTATCCTATGCTTTCTTCTAGACATTTTATAATATTGGTTCTTACATGTAGTTATGTCCATTTTGATTTAATTTTGTATATAGTCAAGAAAGGATTTAAGTTCATTTTGTTTTGCATATGGCTGTCCAGTTGTTCCAGAACCATTTGTTTTAAAAAAAAAAAAAGTTATCCTCCCACCATTGAATTACCTTGTCATTTCTATTAAAAGAAAATCAGTTGATTGGTTGTATTTCTGGAAATACTTCAGTTCTTATTTATTTATTTGGCTGCACCGGGTCTTAGTTGTGGCATGCAGAATCTTTAGTTGTGGCATCCAAACTCTCAGTTGTGGCAAGTGTGAGCTAGTTCTCTGACCGTGGATCAAACCCAGTACCCCTGCATTGGGAGTGTGGTGTCTGAGCCACTGGACCTCCAGGGAAGTCCCTCTAGAAGTACTTCAGTTCTATTTTTCTGTTTGTCTGTCTTACTGGCATTGTAACATCACTGATTACTGTAGCTTTATAATAAGTCTTGAAGTCAAATAGTATAAGTCCTCTAACTTTACTCTTTTCCACAATTTTTAGGCATATATGAGTCTTTTATATTTCCAAATGAATTTTGGAATCAGCTTGTTGGTTACTATAAAAAGCCTGCTTGGGTTTTGATTGGGATTGAATCGAATCTATGGAGCTATTTGGAAATAGTTGACATTTTAATAATACTGAGTTTTCAGATCCATGAACAGATATATCTTTCCATTTATTTAGGTCTTCTTTCATTTCTCTCAAAAGTGTTTTCTAGTTTTTAGTATGCAAATTTTACACATTTTGTCAAATTTATCCCTAAATATTTTATATGTCTATATTATTTTAAATGATATTAGTTATTTTAAAGTTTCCAATAGTTATTTGCTAGGATAGAGAAATACAGTTGACTTTTGCATGTTGAGCTTGTATCCTATAACCTTGCAAAGCTCATTTATAAGTTCTAGTAGCTAGTTTTGATCCTGTAAGCTTTTATACATAGACAATCATGTCATCTGTAAGAAACGGTAGTTTTGCTTCTTTGTTTCCATTTTATTTATTTCTTGTCTTATTGTACTCGCTAGAACCCACTCCAGTATTCTTTCCTGGAGAATCCCAGGGACGGGGGAGCCTGGTGGGCTGCCGTCTATGGGGTCGCACAGAGTCGGACATGACTGAAGCGACTTAGCAGCAGCAGGAGCAGCAGAACCTGCAGTACAATGAGCAGAAGTGACTACAGTGGAAATATTTGCCTTTGTCTTGATCTTAATAAGAAAACAGGTTCAATCCCTGGGTTGGGAAGATCCCTTGGAGTAGGAAATGGCAACCCACTCCAGTATTCTCACCTGTAATATTCCGTGGACAGAGGAGCCTGGCAGGTAAGAGGAGCCTGGCAGGCTATAGTCCATGGGGCTGCAGAGTCAGACAAGACTGATCACACACCCTGATGGCCTATGTGGGATCTCTCACCTCACCTCAATACATAATATAGTATTGGATTATAATACACTTTGCTATTCCCATCTATTGTTATGATTTATAATCCAATTCCATTGTGATCAGAGAATATACTTTGCCATTATATATACGTAGTCCTGCATCCATGTCTCCATCCCTTCATATACTCTAGGCATCATTCCTGCCTTGTATTCCACCTGTGCTTCCCTTGTCTCCACCCTCATTTGAAATCCACTGAGCCCCGCCCCTGCGCAAGGTATGCTCCCTATGGGCTCCATACACAGCCCTCACAGTGTCCACTGGTCCGTTTCTTTTCCTCCTCTCCCTGCTTGCATGCTAGAGTTCTCTGCAATCCCATCTAATTCTGTAAAACACGGCCCTTCCCATCTGTCCATCTGGTTCCACTCAGTCTCGTCCTGGAGGGGCAATAAGGGCGGTGCTCCGGTACACTGAGGTTGTGGGAGTCTAAGCGGCTAATTCATTCTCGGGACTAGAATGGTAAATTTGGGCCCTCTGCTCAGGTCGAACTAACCAAACGAGATATATTCGCTCTTCCTTCACGCAAGAGTTAAGTGTGAGTTACCTCCGAAATCTCTTATGGTGTGCGGGCCTTGTGGGGTGGTCTATGTGGTGGACGGGGTACGAGAGACGTAATCAATGATGCTACAGTAATACAGAAGTTCCAGCAATGCCAATAGTGGTACTGGCAGTAAGACAAACAGAAAAATATAGTTGAAGTACTTCCCGAGGGACTTCTATGTGGAGGGCAGGGTGTTTGTAGAGGTTCCCCACAAGCCCCGCCCACTATGGCTTCTTTTGGCAATCATAGGGGAAAAGGGCGGGTCCAGAACACAGACTAAACTTGGGCTTCCTTTTGTGTCTTTTGAAGCGACGGCTGTTTGCAGTTGTTGGCTTGCTGGTGGCGGGTCACTTCCCTTTTAGAAGTTCAGGCTTTGGACAGACCAAACGTTTGTTGTTCATATAAACTTGAGCACTTTGTCCTTATCCTCGCCATTTCTCAGCTTCTTAATTTATGACATAGGGATGAAGATGGTAGCTATGTCATGACTGGTGCAGAGCGTTTGGAGCTAGGCTCTGAGCATACTAAAGGGGTGTGATGGGTTATCTAGGGCATCCTGATTAGTTAGGGATAGAAATATGCTGAGCCACCATGAAAGGGGACTTCCCTGGTGGTGCTAGTGGTAAAGAACCAGCCTGCCAATGCAGGAGATGTAAGAGACTTGGATTTGATCCCTGGGTGGGGAAGATCCCCTGGAGGAGGAAATGGCAATCCACTTCAGTATTTTTGCCTGGAGAATTCCATGAACAGAAAAACCTGGCAGACTGCAGCCCATGGGGTCCCAAAAGTGTTGGACACGGGCTGAAGCAACTTAGCACACAGATATGTGCTAATAGAAATAACAACTATTAGCATTCTGCCCTTATGAGCTGGCACTGTGCTAAGTGCTTTACTTTCTTCAGCTCATTTTCTCAGCCTAACACTGTACCAGGTGAGTGCTATCATCATCTTCATTTTATCATTCCAAGCTGGGTGGTGCATGAAATACTTCCAGGTGCTGGGCCTCTCTGCTGACCTCTGCCCCTTCCTGTGTCCACAGCCACTTGCTTGTGAGTCATCTGCTTTCAGAGTCCCCTTGGGATGTGGAGAGTTCCTGCTGCAGCTGTGAAGGGGGTGGCCTGGCTGTGAGGACTGCACAAGAAGATCCCCATGAATTACAAGGTGAGTCAGACCTAGTGGTACTACCATGATACCTAAGGCCACAGTAGATAGATCCCTCTCAGGCTGGACTCAGACCCACCACAGAGCTGTATGTGGGTTTATACACACTGCATTTATATGGGTTGTTTATATGGATTATTTCACTTTCTGACCTCTCCTGGGCCCAGAAAATGGGGGCATGGAACACTCCCCCTAAAATTATATCAATTATTCCACTTTTTCATTTCCCATACCTAAACCTTCACAACTATATCAACAGTGATTTCTCCTGATTTAATTATCTGGGATATGCAGAGAAGCACCAGACTCCCTTCAAATTTATATACTTCTTTTTCTTGACTTACTCTTTTAGTTAAAACCTTCAAAACACTATTAATAATATCTTCTAGGCATCTAAACTAGTCATTTGACCCCAGGTTTCTATTGTCACTGGGCTTCCCTGGTGGCTCAGACGGTAAAAGCCTGGTGGGCTACATTCCATGGGGTCCCAAAGAGTTGGACACGACTGAGCGACTTCACTTTCTTTTGTTACTTACCAGACCATCCTGACGTACCACAGATCCACACTGAATTCCCATAACCCAGAGCTCGGAGCCTTCAATATTTATACCAATTCTCATCTTAATGTACTCCTCAGGGACTCTGTGGGGCCAAGGGGCTGGATCTTCTCTGGTCTGCTCGGCTGGGTCTGTGCCCACTCTTTTGGCTGCTTTCCAGAAACCTGTTGTGCTCTCACAACATCTCCTTTGTTCACATGGTGAGTTTATATATCAAAACAAACATTTGTTTACAGTTTCTATTTTTGTGTCCTAGAAAAAATCTGACTTAAATGCTTGTGGCCAGTCTACCACATTTAATTGGAAGATTCACATTGTGTTTTCATCCTTTAAAATCTCCTCTGGATGCATTATGTTCCCTTTCTCACTCCTGATTCTATATCGGTTTTAACTTTATTTTAATCAAGTTTGAGTGGTCTATAGACTCTTTCCTATTTCAGTGGTGTTTTGGTTTCATGTGTCAAGTATAATATATATTTTTAGAAAATGTCTCTTCATTCACCTTTCTCCTATTATTTGAAATCACTTTGTTGTTCTGTTTATAACTTCTTGAGAAAGATGCTTAGCTAGCAAATCTTTATTGTTCCCAACATATTCATTAAAGATTATACATTTTCCTCTATATGTTCCTTTAAGCCCATAAGTTTTTTTCTATAAACTTTTAAATCAAAGTATAACATTTATCCAGGAAAGTATACACATTTTAAAAGTATAGCTCAATGAATTTTAGAGCACAGCCTTGTAACCACCCCTGAGATCAAGAAGTTAAACATTCTCAGTGACCCAGGAGTGCCTTTCTCGGCTCCCTGTGGTGTGGACCTGTACTGCTTTGGAAATATGAAGAATCATTTTCAGTTGTCACAAGACAAGGCAGGACTGAAGTCATTTGTTCAATAGAGGTGGGGAGATGAAACATCCTGCAGGGTGTGGGATAGATCTGCCCAACACAGAACTGTCCCACCCAAAATGCCAACAGCTCTACCACTGACAGACATGGGGGCAGACTCATCCTTGCTCCCTTTGCTGCCGTGGCCCCAGCCTGTGACCTGTTAGCTTACTCACACCCTCCAATTCCAGTTGCCTTTCATTCCCAGATGTCTGTAGTTACCTGCCACATTTATCTGGCACCTGTGCCCTGTCCCACCTGGTGTGTCCACCTGGAAATGCCTTTTCTGGATTAGCCTGAGGGACACAATGCACCTTTCAAAACTTATACCCCTTCCACGGCTTTGCAGCATTTGGGTGTCCACACTACTGACTATAAGCCCTTCAAGGATAGGAAATGTGTATTCTGCAATTTCTGTTTCCCCAAACACCCAGGAAAACCCCAGCTACATAAAAGGAGTTCAAAAAAGGTTTGTTATATGAATACTCAATAGTATGGTGTTCATTATATGATTTTATTTTAATTGGGAAGCTTTATTTAATACAGTGGGTATCTTGCCATGAGCATCGGCTGTACTGTTGTTCCTGCAAAATTATTTGATCCTTTATCCATTCTGTGGCTGATCAATCTCAAATAAAAACAGTTTTTGGCTGTTATCAATAAAGCTCCTCTGGACATTCTAGTACATGCTATTTAGTGCACATATGTACACATTTCTGTTTGGTATATACATAGAAATCAAATGGCTGGACCATATCATAGATGTATTGTTAGCTCTTGAAGCAACTATTGATATTTTCCAAAGTGGCTATACCATTTTACATCCCCCCTAGCAGAGGAGGAGAATTTCTGCTGTTCCACACCCTCACCAGCACTTGGCAGCAAATGCCTCCCTTTCTGTGACTGCATCTTCTAGATTTCTTCCACCATGTGCCTTGAGTCTCTTTCTTTTCATTGTTTTCCATTCTTTTTAGTTCTCTGTAATTCAGTAATGGTATTTTCTATTTCTATTATCCATGCCTCACCTGTTTCCAGTTTGCTATTAAAACCTGTTGATTTTTTTTATTTATTTTTTTATTGAAGGATAATTGCTTTACAGAATTTTGTTGGTTTTTGTCAAACCTCAACATGAATCAGCCATAGGTATACATATATCCTCTCCCTTTTGAACCTCCCTCCCATCTCCTGCCCCATCCTACCCCTCTAGGTTGATACAGAGCCCCTGTTTGAGTTTCCTGAGTCATACAGCAAATTCCTGTTGGCTGTCTATTTTACATATGGTAATTAAATTTACATGTTATTCTTTCCATACATTTCACCCCTCTCCTCTCTTCTCTCCATGTCCATAAGTCTATTCTCTATGTCTGTTTCTCCATTGCTTCCCTGTAAATAAATTTTTAAGTACCATTTTTCTAGATTCCGTATATATGCATTAGAATATGATATTTATCTTTCTCTTCTGACTCACTTCACTGTGTATAATAGGTTCTAGGTTCATCCACTTCATCAGAACTAACTCAAATGTATTCCTTTTTATGGCTGAGTAATTTTCCATTGTATATATGAACCACAACTTCTTTATCCATTCATCTGTCAATGGACATCTAGGTTGCTTCCATGTTCTAGCTATTGTTAATAGTGCTGCAGTGAACAATGGGATACATGTGTCTTTTTCAATATTTGTTTCCTCGAGGTATATGCCTAGAAGTGGGATTGCTGGGTCTTACGGTGGTTTTATTCCTAGTAAAACCTTCTGTTGATTTCTTACTTTCACTTACTGTGATTTTAGCTACAGACTTTCTGTATGTTGTTTTTTTTTTTTTTTCATAAATTCCCATTGTTTGGTGACTTTCTTCATTTTACCATATCTTAAATTGAATATGTTAATTTCTTGGTCTTTTTTTTGCCAGAGCTTGTGCAATTTTCGCTATGCTATGCTATCTCCAGCTGAAAGAAGTTGGTGATACCACCATAAAGGGTACTATATTAAAATCCAACTAAATGTTTATAAAGGATAAATAAAACAAACTATATCAGGGAAAAGACATTTTCCAAAATATTAGTTACGAGAGCTTAAAAAAAAACTTCTAGAATTACATCCCCTTAATCCTAAATTATTAATCTTATTACTCCATCATTTACATTTACATTATTGGAAATTTACTGTTTTTATCAAAGTATAGTTGATCTACAGTGTTGTGCTGGTTTGAGGTATATAGCAAAGTGACTGTTTTTTCAGATTCTTTTCCCTTACAGATTATTATAAAATTATTGAGTATAGCTCTAGGTGCTATACTGTATGTCCTTTGTTGTTGTTGTTTAGTCGCTACGTTGTTTCTGAGTTTAGTGCAACAAGGTACCCAGAAGATAAAAGTGTGCTCTGAAGGGGCCATGTTGCCTGAGGCTGCTAGCCTTGGAACCAAGGAGGGGTTAGGGTGGAGGTGGAACTCCTGCAATGAAGAGACCCCAGAGTGCTTTGTTCCAAACAAGATAGAGGTTCCTTTTCCCTCTCATAAGATTCCAGGGTGAGTGATGGGCCCTCTGTGGGTGAAGGGTACTAGGGCAGCATTGCCACCCTCCTAGGGCACTGCCCTCATCTGTAGCATGGAGAGACTGGGCCATGGGCCCACCTGGGTCCCAGGGTAAAGGACAGAGGTCCTATTAGCAGGGAAGTGGCTAGAACTGGGTTCCTGGTACATGAGGGGACTGTGTCACACAAGGCACACTTCCAGTACAGCCTGTCAGCTCCCCAGGGGCAGAGGGTGACCCCTCATACCCAGCACAAGATCCAGCGCTTGGCTCACTGATGAATGAATGGCTCCAAGAGCCAATGCACAGAGGCTTCTCAAAAGTACTTTTCACACTTGGGTGCCACTCAGGGTGGGGACCTGAGGAAGCGGGAGGTAGGGGGTGGGTGGTGCTTGCTGAAGCTGAGAAGAGGGTGCAGGAAGGGCCCAGGCAGGAGGAAACTCAGCCAGAATTTGGAGAAGTAAATTCCACTGAGAGAAATGTTGATGGGGAACACAGGAAGGACTGAAGTGGGACTGGCTGGAGGACACTTTTCCTACAGGGTTTCCTGGACTGTATGGGGAGAGTAGTAGGGCTGGCTGACCCCTCAGAGAATGGGCCCTAAGAGGCCCTCTGAGCTCAGGGAGTGGAAGAAAGCACTACTACATCCTCAGCAGCAGAGAGGTTTCACAGTAACATGTAGGCCAAGGCTGAGCCTGCTGCTGGGGGCTGCCCAGGGTTCTCCCAGAGGAGCCCTTAAGCCCATCCCATTTTCCCAGCCAGCTATGCCAGGTGGCCGGGGCACTGGAGATTCTGGACTCTGCTTCCCCACAAAAAGGAGACCAAGTGTGATGGTGGCAGTGAGGGTGGTTGTGGTGGTGCATGGTTTGGGATCAGAACACTTGTCTTTCTGTTTATACAGGACAGAGGGAGGAGGTAAGAAGAGGAAGTGTCCAGAATCATTGTCATGTTCGAGGTGAGCATGGCTAGAAGCATGTGCTCTGTTCTCACACAAAGAAAAGGGAGATGTGTCAGTGCTTCATACCTTTAGGAAACAGGGAAATGCTTTCTAGTGCCCTGGATACATTTCGGTTCAGTGGCCCTCCAAGCAGTCCAGGGTCATTGTTGAAGGTCACCCAGGCAAGCCACTTTCAACTGCAACCGCCTCATCTTTAGAATGTTGACAAGTTGCTTATCCTGTAGATGCAGGACCGCAGAGAGAGTGAAGTAAGATAGGAAACTTTGAAGCATGGCAACAAGGAGCCAATACTGTGCCCAGGTAAGGAAATAGTCTCTGATAAAGTGAGCCTAATCAGATTGGAAAGATTCCATAAATATTATTGGTCTAAAACACTGCTCAAATTCCTAATGAACACATACCCCCAAAGGACCAGTTAATTTTTAAACCATTTATTTAGAAATAACTTCAAACTGAGAATTTCTGTGAATAATACAGAGAATTCCTATAAGCCCTTCAACCAAATTCAACAATTGTTAGTATTTTACCACATTTTCTTTGTGATTCTCCCTCCTTCCTTCCCTCCATCCTCTCTCTATATACACATTTATATATATAGGCATTATTTCCTTTTATGAACCACTTTATAGTAGGTTGCAGACATGATGGCTCCTTGTTCCTGGATACTTCCCCATGCATTTCCCAAGGACAAGTACATTCTCCTACATAACCACGGTCTTAGCTTGGGCTACCATAACAATACCATAGACTGGGTGACTTAAGCAACAGAAATGTGTTCTCATACAGTTCTGGAGACTAGAAGGAAGTCTAAGATCAAGGTTCTGGCTGATTGCATTTCTAACAAGGGCTTCCTTCTTGGCTTGTAGATGGTAGTATACTTTTTTCCCCCAAACTTTAAACTTTTTTTTTTTTTTTGCATTGGGATATAACTGATTAACAATGTGTGGTAGTTTCAGGTGAACTGCAAAGGGATTCAGCCATATATATACATGTATCCATTCTCCCCCAAAGCCCCCTTTCATCGAGGCTGGCATATAACATTGAGCAGAGTTCCATCTAGATCTTTGTTAGTTATCCATTTTAAATATAGCAGTGTGTATATTTTAAATGGATAACCAACAGAAACCTTTTGTATAGCACATGGAACTCTGCTCAATATTATATGCCAGCCTGGAGCGGAGCAGGGTTTAGGGGAGAATGGATACATGTATATGGATGGCTGAGTTCCTTCACTGTTCGCCTGAAACTATCACAACATTGTTCATTGGCTATATCCCGATGCAAAATAAAAAGTTTAAAGTTTGGGGAAAAAACAGTAGACAGCCAGGAAGGAAGCACTTGTTAGAAATGGAATCAGCCACAACCTTGATCTTAGACTTCTGGTGTTAAAAAAAATAAAATTGAATTGAAGTCACTCAGTCGTGTCTGACTCTTTGCGATCCCATGGACTGTAGTCTACCAGGCTTCTCTGTCCATAGAATTTTCCAGGCAAGAGTACTGGAGTGGATTGCCATTTCCTTCTCCAGGGGATCTTCCTGACCCAGGGATCGAACCCAGGTCTCCTGGATTGCAGGCAGACGCTTTACCCTCTGAGCCACCAGGGAAGCCCATAGTAAATTAAAAAAATAAATACAGCAGTGTATACTTGACCTTCCCAAAGGCACTAACTATCCCTTTCCCCTGGCAACCATAAGTTTTTTTCTAAGTCTGTGAGTCTGTTTTTGTTTTGTAAGTTTGTTTGTATCATTTCTTCTTAGATTCCACATATAAGTGATGTCACATGATATTTCTCCTCCTCTAACTTCATTCAGTGTGACACTCTCTAGGTCCATGTTGCTGCAAATGGCATTTCATTCTCTTTAATGGCTGAGTAATATTCCATGGTTTATATGTACCATATCTTCTTTATTTATTCCTCTGTCAATGGGCATTTAGGTTGCTTCCATGTCTTGGTTATTGTAAGTACTACTACAGTGAACATTGGGGTGCATGTATCCTTTCGGGTCATGTTTTTCTCCAGATATATGCCCAGGAGTGGGATTGCAGGGTCATATGGTAGCACTATTCTTAGTTTTTTTAGAGAACCTCCATACTGTTCTCCATAGTGGCTGTACCAATTTACATTCCCACAAACAGTGTAAGAGGGTGCCCTTCTCTCCACATCTTCTACAGCATTTGTTGTTTGTGGATTTTTTGATGATGGCCATTTTGACTGCTATGAGGTGATATCTCATTGTAGTTTTAATTTGCATTTCTCTAATAACTAGTAGCAGTGTTGAATGTCTTTTCATGTGCCTCTTGGCCATCTGTATGTCCTCTTTGGAGAAATGTCTATTCAGGTCTTCTGCCCATTTTATGAGTGGGTTGTTTGTTTTGATGCTATTAAGCATCATAAGCTGTTTGTAAATTTTGGAGACTAAAGCCCTTATAGGCCACATCATTTGCAAATATTTTATCCCAGTCTGTAGTTTTTCATTGTTTATTGTTTCCTTTGCTGTGTAAAAGCTTTTAAGTAGGTCCCATTTATTTTCCTTTTATTTCCATTATTCTAGGAGATGGATTGAAAAAGATGTTGCTGTGATTTATGTCAGAAAGTGTTCTGCTATATTTACCTCTAGGAATTTTATAGTGTCCTGTCTCACATTTAGGTCTTTAATCCATTTTGAGCTTATTTTTGTGTATAGAGTTAAGGAATGATCTAAAATAACTTTTTTACATGTGGCTGTCCCGTTTGCCCAGCACCATTTGTTGAAGAGACTGTCTTTCCAACATTGTGTAGTCTTGCCTCCTTTGTCATAGATTAATTGACCATAGGTGCATAGACTTATTTCTGGGTTTCTATCCTGATGCATTATAGATGGCTGTCTTCTCACTGTTTCCTCAAATGGCCTTTCCTGGCTGGATGCACATAGACAGTGAGCATGAGCCTTCTCTGATATCTCTTCTTATAAGGGACACTAATCCTATCAGATCAAGGCACCACCCTTAGTTCAGTTCAGTTCAGTCTCTCAGTTGTGTCTGACTCATTGCGATGCCATGGACTGCAGCACACCAGGCCTCCCTGTCCATCACCAACTCCCGAAGTTTACTCAAACTCATGCCCGTTGAGTCGGTGATGCCATCCAACCATCTCATCCTCTCTCATCCCCTTCTCCTCCTGCCTTCAATCTTTCCCAGCATCAGGGTCTTTTCAAATGAGTCAGCTCTTTGCATCAGGTAGCCAAAGTATTAGTTTCAGCTTCAGCATCAGTCCTTCTAATGAGTATTCAGGACTGATTTCCTTTAGGATGGACTGGTTGGATCTCCTTGCAGTCCAAGGGATTCTCAAGAGTCTTCTCCAACACCACAGTTCAAAAGCATCAATTCTTTGGCACTCAGTTTTCTTTACAGTCCAACTCTCACATCCATACATGACTACTGGAAAAACCATAGCCTTGACAAGACAGACCTTTGTTGGCAAAGTAATGTCTCTGCTTTTTAATACTCTGCTGCTGCTGCTGCTACATCACTTCAGTCATGTCCAACTCTGTGCAACCCCATAGACAGCAGCCCACTAGGCTCCTCTGTCCCTGGGATTCTCCAGGCAAGAATACTGGAGTGGGTTGCCATTTCCTTCTCCAATGCATGAAAGTGGAAAGTGAAAGTGAAGTTGCTCAGTCGTGCCCGACTCTTACTGACCCCATGGACTGCAGCCTACCAGGCTTCTCCGTCCATGGGGTTTTCCAGGCAAGAGTACTGGAGTGGGTTGCCATTGCCTTCTCCAAATACTCTGTCTAGGTTGGTCATAACTTTTCTTCCAGGGAGTAAGTGTCTTTTAATTTCATGGCTGCAATCACCATCTGCAGTGATTTTGGAGCCCCCCAAAATAGTCTGCCACTGTTTACCCATCTATTTGCCACGAAGTGATGGAACCAGATGCCATGATCTTTGTTTTCTAAATGTAGAGTTTTAAGCCAATTTTTTCACTCTCTTCTTTCACTTTCATCAAAAGGCTCTTTAGTTCTTCACTTTCTGCCATAAGGGTGGTGTCATCTGCATATTGGAGGTTATTGCCCAGGAATCTTGATTCCAGCTTTTGCTTCTTCGAGCCCAGTGTTTCTCATGATGTACTCTGCATATAAGTTAAATAAACAGGGTGACAATACACAGCCTTGACATATTCTTTTCCCAATTTGGAACCAGTCTGTTGTTCCATGTCCAGTTCTAACTGTTGCTTTCTGACCTGCATAGAGATTTCTCAGGAGGCAGGTCAGGTGGTCTGGTATTCTCATCTCTTGCAGAATTTTCCAAAGTTTATAGTGATCCACACAGTCAAAGGCTTTGGCATAGTCAATAAAGCAGAAATAGATGTTTTTTTTCTGGAATTCTCTAGCTTTTTCGATGATCCAGCAGATGCTGGCAATTTAATCCCTGGTTCCTCTGCCTTTTCTAAAACCAGCTTGAACATCTGGATTGTTCATGCATTGTTGAAGCCTGGCTTGGAGAACTTTTGATCATTACTTTACTAGAGTGTGAGATGAATGCAATTGTGCGGTAGTTTGAGCATTCTTTGGCATTGCCTTTCCTTGGGATTGGAAGGAAAACTGACCTTTTCCAGTCCTGTGGCCACTGCTGAGTTTTCCAAATTTGCTGGCATATTGCATGCAGCACTTTAACAGCATCATCTTTCAGGATTTGAAATAGCTCAACTGGAATTCCATCACCTCCACTAGCTTTGTTTGTAGTGATGCTTCCAAAGACCCACTTGACTTTTCATTCCAAGATGTTTGGCTCTAGGTGAGTGATCACACCATCGTGATTATCTGGGTCATGAAGATCCCTTTTGTACAGTTGCTCTGTGTATTCTTGCCACCTCTTCTCAATATCTTCTGCTTCTGTTAGGTCCATACCATTTCTGTCCTTTATGGAGCCCATCTTTGCATGAAATGTTCCCTTGGTATCTCTAATTTTCTTGAAGAGATCTCTAGTCTTTCCCATTCTGTTGTTTTCCTCTATTTCTTTGCATTGATCACTGAAGAAGGCTTTCTTATCTCTTCTTGCTATTCTTTGGAATTCTGCATTCAGGTGCTTATATCTTTCCTTTTTCCTTTGCTTTTTGCTTCTCTTCTTTTCACAGCTATTTGTAAGGCCTCCCCAGACAGCCATTTTGCTTTTTTGAATTTCTTTTCTTGGGGATGGTCTTGATCCCTGTCTCCTGTACAGTGTCATGAATGTCTGTCCATTGTTCATCAGGCACTCTATCAGATCTAATCCCTTGAATCTATTTGTCACTTCCACTGTATAATCGTTAGGGATTTGATTTAGGTCATACCTGAATGATCTAGTGGTTTTCCCTACTTTCTTCAATTTAAGTCCGAATTTGTGAATAAGGAGTTCATGATCTGAGCCACAGTCAGCCCAGTCTTGTTTTTACTGACTGTATAGAGCTTCTCCATCTTTGGCTGCAAAGAATATAATCAGTTTGATTTCGGTGTTGACCATCTGGTGATGTCCATGTGTAGAGTCTTCTCTTGTGTTGCTATGAGCAGTGCGTTCTCTTGGCAAAACTCTATTAGCCTTTGCCCTGCTTCATTCCGTATTCCAAGGCCAAATTTGCCTGTTACTCCAGGTGTTTCTTGGCTTCCTACTTTTGCATTCCAGGCCCCTATAATGAAAAGGACATCTTTTGGGGGTATTAGTTCTAGAAGGTATTGTAGGTCTTCATAGAACGGTGAACTTCAGCTTCTTCAGCATTACTGGTCAGGGCATAGACTTGGATTACCGTGATATTGAGTGGTTTACCTTGGAAATGAACAGAGATCATTCTGTTGTTTTTGAGATTACATCCAAGTACTGCATTTTGGACTCTCTTGTTGACTATGATGGCTATTCATTTCTTCTAAAGGATTCCTGCCTATAGTAGTAGATATAATGGTCATCTGAGTTAAATTCACCCATTCCAGTCATTTCAGTTCGCTGATTCCTAAAATGTCAACATTCACTCCTGCCATCTCCTGTTTGACCACTTCCAGTTTGCCTTGATTCATGGACCTGACATTCCAGGTTCCTATGCAATATTGCTCTTAACAGCATCAGACCTTGTTTCTATCACCAGTCACATCCACAGCTGGGTATTCTTTTTGCTTTGGCTCCATCTCTTCATTCTTTCTGGAGTTATTTCTCCACTGATCTCCAGTAGCATAAGGGGCACCTACCGACCTGGGGAGTTCATCTTTCAGTGTCTTATCCTTTTGCCTTTTCATACTGTTCATGGGGTTCTCAAGGCAAGAATACTGAAGTGGTTTGCCATTCCCTTCTCCAGTGGACAACATTTTGTTAGAACTCTCCACCATGACCAGTCTATCTTGGGTGGCCCTATGGGCATGGCTCATAGTTTCATTGAGTTAGATAAGGCTGTGGCCCATGTGATTAGATTGGTTAGTTTTCTGTGATTGTGGTTTTCAGTCTGTCTGCCCTCTGATGGAGAAAGATAAGAGGCTTATGGAAGCTTCCTGATGGGAGAGACTGACTGAGGGGGAAAATGGGTCTTGTTCTGATGGGTGGGGCCATGCTCAGTAAATCTTTAATCCAGTTTTCTGTTGAAGGGTGCAGCTGTGTTCCATCCCTGCTATTTACCTGGGGAAAAACTATGGTGGAGGTAATGAAGATAATGGTGACCTCCCTCAAAAGATCCCATGCATGTACTGCTACATTCAGTGCCCCCAGCCCTGCAGCAGGCCACCACCGACCCACACCTCCACCGGAGACTCCTGGACATCCACAGGCAAGTCCATTACCGTCTCCTGTAGGGTCACTGCTCTTTTCTCCTGGGTCCTGGTGCACAAGGTTCTGTTGTGCCCTCCAAGAGTCTATTTCCCAGTCCTGTGTAAGTTCTGGCAGCTCTGTGGTGGGGTTAATGGCGACCTCCTCCAAGAGGGCTTATGCCATACCCAAGTCTGCTGCATCCAGAGCCCTGTCCCTGTGACAGAGCACCACCAACCCATACCTCCACAGGAGACACTCAAACACAATTCTGTCTCAGTCTCTGTGGGGTCCTGGGTCCTCAGGGTTTGTTTGAGCCCTCTGAGCATCTCTGGCGGGAATGGGGTTTGATCCTAAACATGAATTTACCCCTCCTACCATCTTGCTGGGGCTTTTCCTTTGCTCTTGGACGTGGGGTATCTCCTCACAGCCACTCCAGCATCTACTGTCTTGCTGGGTTTCTCTGACCTTGGACGCGTGGTATCTCCAAGGGTATCTCCTTGTATCACAAGGGTATCTCCACCATTAGACTTCATTTAACCTTAATTACTTCCTCAGAAGGAATTCCCTGGTGACTCAGAAGGTAAAGAGTCTGCCTGCAATGAGGGAGAACCAGGTTTGATCCCTGGGTCAGGAGGATCCCCTGGAGAAGGAAATGGCAACCCACTCCAGTATTCTTGCCTGGAAAATCCCATGGACAGAGGAGCCTGGCAGGCTACAGTCCATGGGGTTGCAAAGAGTTGGACATGACTGAAGCAACTTCACTTCACTTCACTTCTTCAGAGGCCCCACTTCCCTTTCAGTACTTTAAATATATCTTGCCATTCTCTTCTGGCCTGCAGAGTTTCTGCTGAAAGATCAGCTGTTAATTGTATGGAGTTTCCCTTGTATGTTACTTGTTGCTTTTCTCTTGCTGCTTTTAATTTCTTTCTTTCTGTTTAGTCTTTGTTAGTTTGATTAGTATTTGTCCTGGCATGTTTCTCCTTGGGTTTATGCTGTATGGGACTCTGCTTCTTGGACTTGATTGACTATTTCCTTTCCCATGTTGGGAAATTTTTTTTTGTTTATTTTAATTGGAGGCTAATTACTTTACAGCATTGTGGTGGTTTTTGCCATACATTCATATGAATCAGCCATGGGTGTACATGTGTTCCCCATCCTGAACCCCCCTCCCACCTCCCTCCCATCCCATCCCTCGGGGTCATCTCAGTGCACCAGCCCTGAGCACCCCTGTCTCATGCATGGAACCTGGACTGGCGATCTATTTCACATATGATAATATACATATTTCAGTGCTGTTCTCTCAAATCATCCCACCCTTGCCTTCTCCAGAGTCCAAAAGTCTGTTCTTTACATCTGTGTCTCTTTTGCTGTCTCGCATATAGGGTCATCGTTACCATCCTCCTAAATTCCATATATATGCATTAATATACTGTATTGGTGTTTTTCTTTCTGACTTACTTCACTCTGTATAATACGCTCCAGTTTCATCCACCTCGTTAGAACTGATTCAAATGCTTCTGGGCTTAAATTGGTGGTTTTATGTGCACCTATGCATGTGAATCATCTACAGGGGTTTGCTCCTGAGGCTACCCTGGAAGACTTGGGTCAGCCCCAGTGAGGACTGGGTGTGGAGGTGGTGCAGCTGCTTGGATTGCAGGAGCCCTGGCAGCAACCCAGTACTCAGGGGAGCCATCAGCTAGGGCAGCAGGAAATATGGTGCTCTTAGGGTTTTTCTAGCCTCTGGCAGCTCTGTCCCAGTGAGGATTGAGCATGGAGGTGCATGGTTCCTTGGGTCACAGGGACCTGGCTATACTGTGTATGGCAGGGGCACCATTGGTGCGGAGATGTCTATTAGGTTTTTCTCTAGTCTCTGGCGCTCTTTTACAGTGAGGAATGAGCATGGAAGTGGCACAGCTGCTTGGATCACAGGGTCCCTGGTGGCACCAAGTGTGCAGACACATGGACTGCCCATCCGAAGGATCGATGGCCCTATTAACTCTTTTCCTAAGCTTCTAGCAGCTGGCAATCAAGCCTCTTTGGTCCTTCTCTGTTGCTCGGCCCATTCAGGCACTTACAAGGCCCCATGGCTGGGGTCCGTCTCCTATGACATGGCTATATCAGGCGCTTAAATGGCACCCAGGCTGGGGTCCCTTCTCTGTGGTCTGGTGCGTCAGGCACTTAAAAAGGCCACCCTGGCTGGGGCCTTCTCTGTTGCTTGGCATATCAGGCATTTAAAGCTCTCGCGCCCAGGCTGGGGTTCATCTCTGTTGCTCAGCTTGTCAGGTGCTTAAATGGTCGCACTGGTTGGGGTCGTTCCCTATTGCTCAATGTGTCAGGTGCTTAAGGGCCCCGCCTACCCTGTTGGGGTCCTTCTCTGTTGCTCAGTGTGTGGGGTGTTTAAAAGGTCCCCATAGTTGGAGACCTTCTCTGTTGCATGGAGGGACAGGCACCTAAATCACCACCCTGACTGGGGTCCGTCTCTATTAGTTGGCATGTCAGGTACTTATAAGTGCCTCTGGCTGAGCTCCAGCTCTTTTGCTTAGTGCATCAGGCGCTGAAATGGCCACCCATCTTGGGGTCCTTTTTGTTGCTTGGTGCATCAGGCACTTAAAGGGCCACCTGGTTGGGTCCCTCTCTATTGCTCGATGTGTCAGGTGCTTAAATGGCCCCCACGTGCAGTTGCGGGGGTCCTTCTCTGTTGCTTGGCATGTCAGGCACTTAAAGGGACCCCGAACTGGGGTGCTTCACTGTCACTTGGTGTGTCAGGCATTTAAAGGGACCATGACTGCAGTCCTTTTCTGTTCTCTGTACATCGGGCGCTAAAGGGCCCCCTGCCTGGGGTCCTATTGTGTTGCTTGGCATGACAGGCTCTTAAATGGCCACCCTGGCTGGGCTCCTTCTCTGTGGCCTGGTGCGTCAGGCACTTAAAAGGCCACGCTGGCTGGGGCCTTCTCTGTTGCTTGGCATATCAGGCATTTAAAGGGCCGCCCTGGCTGAGGACGTTCCCTGTTGGTCAATGTGTCAGGTGCCTAAGGGCCCCGCCCACCCCGTTGGGGTCCTTTCTCTGTTGCTCAGTTGTGTCAGGTGTTTAAAGGGTCCCCGTGTTGGAGCCTTCTCTCGTTGCTTGGAGGGACAGGCACTTAAATGGCCACCCTAGCTAGGGTCCTTCTCTATTGCTTCGTGTGTCAGGCACTTAAATGCCTACCCTGGCTGAGGTCCTTCTCTATTACGTGGCGTGTCAGGCACTTAAAGGGCCTCTGACTGGGGTCCTTCTCTGTTGCTCAGTTCACCAGGTGCTTAAATGACGCCCCTGGCTTGAGTTTTTCACTGTTGCTTGGTGTGTCTGGAGCTTAAATGGCCACATTCCCTGGGTTCCTTAATCTGTTGCTTGGTGCATCAGGCACTAAAGCCTGCCCCCCGTCCCCCCCCCTACCCCCCCAGCACCCGGTTTGGGTCCTTCCCTACCTGCTCTCTGTATCAGGGGCATAAGGGGCCCCCTGCTTGGGGTCCTTCTCTGTTGCTTGCAACATCAAGCGCTTAAATGGCCAAACTGGCTGGCATCCATCTCTTATTTTTTCGTGTCAGTCACTTAAAGGGCCCCCTGGCTGGGTTCCTCTTTTGTTCAAGTGCATCAGGGCGCTGAAATGGCCACCCATGTTGGGGTCCTTTTTTGTTGCTTGGTGCATCAGGCACTTAAAGGCCCACCTGGTTGGGTCCCTCTCTACTTGCTCAATGTGTCAGGTGCTAAATGGCCCCCCACCTGCAGTTCGGGGGGTCCTTCTCTGTTGCTTGGCATGTCAGGCACTTAAAGGCCCCCGATTGGGTCCTTCACTGTTACTTGGTGTGTCAGGCACTTAAAGGGGACCATGCCTGGAGTCCTTTTCTGTTTTCTCTGCACATCGGGCACTTAAAGGGCCCCTGCCTGGGGTCCTTCTCTGTTGCTCAGTTCACCAGGTGCTTAAATGATCCCCCTGGCTTGAGTTCTTCACTGTTGCTTGGTGTGTCTGGAGCTTAAATGGCCACATTCCCTGGGTTCCTGTTCTGTTGCTTGGTGCATCAGGCACTAAAGCCTGCCCACATTCCGCCCACCCCCAACCTGGTTTGGGTCTTTCCCTACTGGCTCTCTGTGTCAGGGGCCTAAGGGGCCCCCTGCCTTGGGTCCTTCGCTGTTGCTTGCAACATCAAAGCGCTTAAATGGCCAAACTGGCTGGCATCCATCTCTTATTTTTCGTGTCAGTCACTTAAAGGGCCCCCTGGCTGGGGGTGCTTCTCTGTTACTTTGGCACATCAGCCACTTCTTAGTGCCCCTGGCTGGGCTCCTTCTCTTTTGTTCAGTGCATCAGGCGCTGAAATGGCCACCCATGTTGGGGTCCGTTTTTGTTGCTCGGTGCATCAGGCACTTAAGGGCCCACCTGGTTGGGTCCCTCCCTATTGCTCAATGTGTCAGGTGCTTAAATGGCCCCCACCTGAAGTTTGGGGGGGGTCCTTCTTCTGTTGCTTGGGCATGTCAGGCACTTAAAGGGACCCCCGACTGGGGTCCTTCACTGTGGGGAGTGTCAGGCACTTAAAGGGGACCGTGCCTGGAGTCTTTTCCTGTTTCTCTTTAGCACATCGGGCACTTAAAGGGCCCCCTGCCTGGGGTCCTATTGTTGTTTCTTGCATACAGACTTTTAAAATGGCCACCCTGGCTGGGGTCCTTCTCTGTTGCGTGGCATATCAAGGCATTTAAAAGGGCCGCCCTGGCTGAGGACGGTCTCCTGTTGGTCAATGTGTCAGGTGCCTAAGGGCCCGCCCACCCCGTTTGGGGTCCTTCTCTGTTGCTCAGTGTGTCAGGTGTTTAAAGGGGTCCCCGTGGTTGGAGTCCTTCTCTGTGCATTGGAGGACAGGCACTTAAATGGCCACCCTAGCTAGGGTCCTTCTCTATTTGCTTCGTGTGTCAGGCACTTTAAATGTCCTACCTGGCTGAAGGTCCTTCTCTATTACGTGGCGTGTCAGGCACTTAAAGGGCCTCTGACTGGGGTCCTTCCTCTGTTGCTCAGTTCACCAGGTGCTTTAAAATGGACGCCCCTGGGCTTGAGTTTTTCAACATGTTGCATTGGTGTGTCTGGAGCTTATAATGGCCACATTCCCTGGGTTCCTTATCTGTTGCTTGGTGCATCAGGCACTAAAGCCGCCCCGTCCCCCCCTACCCCCCCAGCAACCCGGTTGTGGTCCTTCCCTACTGCTCTCTGTATCAGGGGCATAAGGGGCCCCCCTGCTTGGGTCCTTCTCTGTTGCTTGCAACATCAAGCGCTTAAATGGCCAAACTGGCTGGCATCCACCTCTTATTTTTCGTGTCAGTCACTTAAAGGGCCCCCTGGCTGGGTTTCCTCTTTTGTTCAGTGCATCAGGCGCTGAAATGGCCACCCATGTTGGGGTCCCTTTTTTGTTGCTTGGTGCATCAGGCACTTAAAGGGCCCACCTGGTTGGGTCCTCTCTATTGCTCAATGTGTCAGGTGCTTAAATGGCCCCCACACCTGCAGTCGGGGGTCCTTCCTGTTGCTTGGCATGTCAGGGCACTTAAAAGGGCCCCAGATTGGGGTCCTTCACTGTTACTTGATGTGTCAGGGCACTTAAAGGGGACCATGCCTGGAGTCCTTTTCTGTTTCTCTGCACATCGGGCACTTAAAGAGCCACCCTGCCTGGGGTCCTTCTCTGTTGCTCAGTTCACCAGGTGCTTAAATGATCCCCCTGGCTTGAGTTCTTCAACTGTTGCTTGGTGTGTCTGGAGCTTAAATGGCACATTCCCTGGGTTCCTTTTCTTGTTGCTTGGTGCATCAGGCACTAAAGCCTGCCCCCTTCCGCCCACCCCCACCTGGTTTGGGTCTTTCCCAGCTGGCTCTCTGTGTCAGGGGCCTAAGGGGCCCCCCTGCTTGGGGTCCTTCTCTGTTGCTTGCAACATCAAGCGCTTAAATGGCCAAACTGGCTGGCATCCATCTCTTATTTTTTCGTGTCAGTCACTTAAAGGGCCCCCTGGCTGGGGGTGCTTCTTCTGTTACTTGGCACATCAGCCACTTATTAGTGCCCCTGGCTGGGCTCCCTTCTCTTTTGTTCATGCATCAGGCGCTGAAATGGCCACCCATGTTGGGGTCCTTTTTTGTTGCTCGGTGCATCAGGCACTTAAAGGCCCACCTGGTTGGGTCCCTCCCTAATTGCCTCAATGTGTCAGGTGCTTAAATGGCCCCCACCTGAAGTTGGGGGGTCCTTCTCTGTTGCTTGGCATGTCAGGCACTTAAAGGGACCCCCGACTGGGGTCCTTCACTGTTGGGAGTGTCAGGCACTTAAAGGGGACCGTGCCTGGAGTCCTTTTCTGTTTTTCTTTGCACATCGGGCACTTAAAGGGCCCCCTGCCTGGGGTCCTATTGTGTTGCTTGGCATGACAGACTTTTAAATGGCCACCCTGGCTGGGGTCCTTCTCTGTGGCCTGGTGCGTCAGGCACTTAAAAGGCCACCCTGGCTGGGGTCCTTCTCTGTTGCTTGGCATATCAGGCATTTAAAGGGCCGCCTGGCTGAGGACGTTCCCTGTTGGTCAATGTGTCAGGTGCCTAAGGGCCCGCCCACCCCGTTGGGGTCCTTCTCTGTTGCTCAGTGTGTCAGGTGTTTTAAAGGGTCCCCGTGTTGGAGTCCTTCTCTGTTGCTTGGAGGGACAGGCACTTAAATGGCCACCCTAGCTAGGGTCCTTCTCTATTGCTTCGTGTGTCAGGCACTGTAAATGCCTACCCTGGCTAAGGTCCTTCTCTATTACGGTGGCGTGTCAGGCACTTAAAGGGCCTCTGACTGGGGTCCTTCTCTGTTGCTCAGTTCCCAGGTGCTTAAATGACGCCCCTGGCTTGAGTTTTTCACATGTTGCTTGGTGTGTCTGGAGCTTAAATGGGCCACATTCCCTGGGTTCCTTATCTGTTGCTTGGTGCATCAGGCACTAAAGCCTGCCCCCGTCCCCCCCTACCCCCCCACACCCGGTTTGGGTCCTTCCCTACTGCTCTCTGGATCAGGGGCATAAGGGGCCCCCTGCTTGGGGTCCCTTCTCTGTTGCTTGCAACATCAAGCGCTTAAATGGCCAAACTGGCTGGCATCCACCCTCTTATTTTTCGTGTCAGTCACTTAAAGGGCCCCCTGGCTGGGTTCCTCTTTTGTTCAGTGCATCAGGCGCTGAAAATGGCCACCCATGTTGGGGTCCCTTTTTGTTGCTTGGTGCATCAGGCACTTAAAGGGCCCACCTGGTTGGGGTCCCTCTCTATTGCTCAATGTGTCAGGTGCTTAAATGGGCCCCCACCTGCAGTTCGGGGGTCCTTCTCTGTTGCTTGGCATGTCAGGCACTTAAAGGGCCCCCGATTGGGGTCCTTCACTGTTACTTGGTGTGTCAGGCACTAAAGGGGACCATGCCTGGAGTCCTTTTCTGTTTCTCTGCACAATCGGGCACTTAAAGGGCCCCCTGCCTGCGTCCTTCTCTGTTGCTCAGTTCAGCAGGTGCTTAAATGATCCCCCTGGCTTGAGTTTCTTGCACTGTTGCTTGGTGGTGTCTGGAGCTTAAATGGCCACATTCCCTGGGTTCCTTTTCTGTTGCTTGGTGGCATCAGGCACTAAAGCCTGCCCCCTTCCGCCCACCCCCCAAACCTGGTTTGGGTCTTTCCCTACTGCTCTCTGTGTCAGGGGCCTAAGGGGCCCCCCTGCTTGGGGTCCTTCTCTGTTGCTTGCAAACAGCAAGCGCTTAAATGGCCAAACTGGCTGGCATCCATCTCTTATTTTTCGTGTCAGTCACTTAAACGGGCCCCCTGGGCTGGGGGTTCTTCTCTGTTACTTGGCACATCAGCCACTTATTAGTGCCCCTGGCTGGGCTCCTTCTCTTTTGTTCAGTGCATCAGGCGCTGAAATGGGCCAACCATGTTGGGGTCCTTTTTTGTTGCTCGTGGCATCCAGGCACTTAAAGGGCCCACCTGGTTGGGTCCTCCCTATTGCTCAATGTGTCAGGTGCTTAAATGGCCCCCACCTGAAGTTGGGGGGGTCCTTCTCTGTTGCTTGGCATGTCAGGCACTTAAAGGGACCCCCGACTGGGGTCCTTCACTGTTGGGAGTGTCAGGCACTTAAAGGGGACCGTGCCTGGAGTCCTTTTTCTGTTTCTTTGCACATCGGGCACTTAAAGGGCCCCCTGCCTGGGGTCCTATTGTGTTGCTTGGCATGACAGACTTTTAAATGGCCACCCTGGCTGGGGTCCTTCTCTGTGGCCTGGTGCGTCAGGCACTTAAAGGCCACCCTGGCTGGGGTCCTTCTCTGTTGCTTGGCATATCAGGCATTTAAAAGGGCCGCCCTGGCTGAGGACGTTCCCTGTTGGTCAATGTGTCAGGTTGCCTAAGGGCCCCGCCCACCCCCGTTGGGGTCCTTCTCTGTGCTCAGTGTGTCAGGTGTTTAAAGGGTCCCCGTGGTTGGAGTCCTTCTCTGTTGCTTGGAGGGACAGGCACTTAAATGGGCCACCCTAGCTAGGGTCCTTCTCTATTGCTTCGTGTGTCAGGCACTTAAATGCCTACCCTGGCTAAGGTCCTTCTCTATTACGTAGGGCGTGTCAGGCACTTAAAGGGCCTCTGACTGGGGTCCTTCTCTGTTGCTCATTCACCAGGTGCTTAAATGACGCCCCTGGCTTGAGTTTTTCCACTGGTGCTTGGTGTGTCTGGAGCTTAAATGGCCACATTCCCTGGGTTCCTTATCTGTTGCTTGGTGCATCAGGCACTAAAGCCTGCCCCGTCCCCCCCCTAACCCCCCCCAGCACCCGGTTTGGGTCCTTCCCTACTGCTCTCTGTATCAGGGCATAGGGGGCCCCCCTGCTTGGGGTCCTTCTCTGTTGTTGCTTGCAACATCAAGCGCTTAAATGGCCAAACTGGCTGGCATCCATCTCTTTATTTTTCGTGTCAGTCACTTAAAGGGCCCCCTGGCTGGGTTCCTCTTTTGTTCAAGTGCATCAGGCGCTGAAATGGCCACCCATGTTGGGGTCCCTTTTTGTTGCTTGGTGCATCAAGGCACTTAAAGGGCCCACCTGGTTGGGTCCCTCTCTATTGCTCAATGTGTCAGGTGCTATGAAATGGCCCCCCACCTGCAGTTCGGGGGTCCTTCTCTGTTGCTTGGCATGTCAGGCAATTAAGGGCCCCCGATTGGGTCCTTCACTGTTACTTGGTTGTGTCAGGCACTTAAAGGGACCATGCCTGGAGTCCTTTTCTGTTCTCTGCACATCGGGCACTTAAAGGCCCCCTGCCTGGCGTCCTTCTCTTGTTGCTCAGTTCACCAGGTGCTTAAATGATCCCCCTGGCTTGAGTTCTTGACTGTTGCTTGGTGTGTCTGGAGCTTAAATGGCCACATTCCTGGGTTCCTTTTCTGTTGCTTGGTGCATCAGGCACTAAAGCCTGCCCCCTTCCGCCCACCCCCAAACCTGGTTTGGGTCTTTCCCTACTGCTCTCTGTGTCAGGGGCCTAAGGGGCCCCCTGCTTGGGGTCCTTCTCTGTTGCTTGCAACATCAAGCGCTTAAATGGCCAAACTGGCTGGCATCCATCTCTTATTTTTCGTGTCAGTCACTTAAAGGGCCCCCTGGCTGGGGGTGCTTCTCTGTTACTTGGCACATCAGCCACTTATTAGTGCCCCTGGCTGGGCTCCTTCTCTTTTGTTCAGTGCATCAGGCGCTGAAATGGCCACCCATCTTGGGGTCCTTTTTTGTTGCTCGGTGCATCAGGCACTTAAAGGGCCCACCTGGTTGGGTCCCTCCCTATTGCTCAATGTGTCAGGTGCTTAAATGGCCCCCACCTGAAGTTGGGGGGGTCCTTCTCTGTTGCTGGGCATGTCAGGCACTTAAAGGGACCCCGACTGGGGTCCTTCACTGTTGGGAGTGTCAGGCACTTAAAGGGGACCGTGCCTGGAGTCCTTTTCTGTTTCTTTGCACATCGGGCACTTAAAGGGCCCCCTGCCTGGGGTCCTATTGTGTTGCTTGGCATGACAGACTTTTAAATGGCCACCCGGGCTGGGGTCCTTCTCTGTGGCCTGGTGCGTCAGGCACTTAAAAGGCCACCCTGGCTGGGGTCCTTCTCTGTTGCTTGGCATATCAGGCATTTAAAGGGCCGCCCTGGCTGAGGACGTTCCCTGTTGGTCAATGTGTCAGGTGCCTAAGGGCCCCGCCCACCCCGTGGGGTCCTTCTCTGTTGCTCAGTGTGTCAGGTGTTTAAGGGTCCCCGTGGTTGGAGTCCTTCTCTGTTGCTTGGAGGGACAGGCACTTAAATGGCCACCCTAGCTAGGGTCCTTCTCTATTGCTTCGTGTGTCAGGCACTTAAATGCCTACCTGGCTGAGGTCCTTCTCTATTACGTGGCGTGTCAGGCACTTAAAGGGCCTCTGACTGGGGTCCTTCTCTGTTGCTCAGTTCACCAGGTGCTTAAATGACGCCCCTGGCTTGAGTTTTTCACTGTTGCTTGGTGTGTCTGGAGCTTAAATGGCCACATTCCCTGGGTTCCTTATCTGTTGCTTGGTGCATCAGGCACTAAAGCCTGCCCCCGTCCCCCCCCCACCCCCCCAGCACCCGGTTTGGGTCCTTCCCTACTGCTCTCTGTATCAGGGGCATAAGGGGCCCCCCTGCTTGGGGTCCTTCTCTGTTGCTTGCAACATCAAGCGCTTAAATGGCCAAACTGGCTGGCATCCATCTCTTATTTTTCGTGTCAGTCACTTAAAGGGCCCCCTGGCTGGGTTCCTCTTTTGTTCAGTGCATCAGGCGCTGAAATGGCCACCCATGTTGGGGTCCCTTTTTGTTGCTTGGTGCATCAGGCACTTAAAGGGCCCACCTGGTTGGGTCCCTCTCTATTGCTCAATGTGTCAGGTGCTTAAATGGCCCCCACCTGCAGTTCGGGGGTCCTTCTCTGTTGCTTGGCATGTCAGGCACTTAAAGGGCCCCCGATTGGGGTCCTTCACTGTTACTTTGGTGTGTCAGGCACTTAAAGGGGACCATGCCTGGAGTCCTTTTCTGTTTCTCTGCACATCGGGCACTTAAAGGGCCCCCTGCCTGGGGTCCTTCTCTGTTGCTCAGTTCACCAGGTGCTTAAATGATCCCCCTGGCTTGAGTTCTTCACTGTTGCTTGGTGTGTCTGGAGCTTAAATGGCCACATTCCCTGGGTTCCTTTTCTGTTGCTTGGTGCATCAGGCACTAAAGCCTGCCCCCTTCCGCCCACCCCCCAACCTGGTTTGGGTCTTTCCCTACTGCTCTCTGTGTCAGGGGCCTAAGGGGCCCCCCTGCTTGGGGTCCTTCTCTGTTGCTTGCAACATCAAGCGCTTAAATGGCCAAAACTGGCTGGCATCCATCTCTTATTTTTTCGTGTCAGTCACTTAAAGGGCCCCCTGGCTGGGGGTGGTTCTCTGTTACTTGGCACATCAGCCACTTATTAGTGCCCCTGGCTGGGGCTCCTTCTCTTTTGTTTCAGTGCATCAGGCGCTGAAAATGGCCACTCATCTTGGGGTCCTTTTTTGTTGCTCGGTGCATCAGGCACTTAAAGGGCCCACCTGGTTGGGTCCCTCCCTATTGCTCAATGTGTCAGGTGCTTAAATGGCCCCCACCTGAAGTTGGGGGGGGTCCTTCTCTGTTGCTTGGCATGTCAGGCACTTAAAGGGACCCCCAGACTGGGGTCCTTCACTGTTGGGAGTGTCAGGCACTTAAAGGGGGACCGTGCCTGGAGTCCTTTTCTGTTTCTTTGCACATCGGGCACTTAAAGGGCCCCCTGCCTGGGGTCCTATTGTGTTGCTTGGCATGACAGGCTTTTAAAATGGCCACCCTGGCTGGGGTCCTTCTCTGTGGCCTGGTGCGTCAGGCACTTAAAAGGCCACCCTGGCTGGGGTCCTTCTCTGTTGCTTGGCATATCAGGCATTTAAGGGCCGCCCCTGGCTGAGGACGTTCCCTGTTGGTCAATGTGTCAGGTGCCTAAGGGCCCCGCCCACCCCGTTGGGGTCCTTCTCTGTTGCTCAGTGTGGTCAGGTGTTTAAAGGGTCCCCGTGGTTGGAGTCCTTCTCTGTTGCTTGGAGGGACAGGCACTTAAATGGCCACCCTAGCTAGGGTCCTTCTCTATTGGCTTCGTGTGTCAGGCACTTAAATGCCTACCCTGGCTGAGGTCCTTCTCTATTACGTGGCGTGTCAGGCACTTAAAGGGCCTCTGACTGGGTCCTTCTCTGTGCTCAGTTCACCAGGTGCTTAAATGACGCCCCTGGCTTGAGTTTTTTCACTGTTGCTTGGTGTGTCTGGAGCTTAAATGGCCACATTCCCTGGGTTCCTTATCTGTTGCTTGGTGCATCAGGCACTAAAGCCTGCCCCCGTCCCCCCCCTACCCCCCCAGCACCCGGTTTGGGTCCTTCCCTACTGCTCTCTGTATCAGGGGCATAAGGGGCCCCCCTGCTTGGGGTCCTTCTCTGTTGCTTGCAACATCAAGCGCTTAAATGGCCAAACTGGCTGGCATCCATCTCTTATTTTTCGTGTCAGTCACTTTAAAGGGCCCCCTGGCTGGGTTCCTCTTTTGTTCAGTGCATCAGGCGCTGAAATGGCCACCCATGTTGGGTCCCTTTTTGTTGCTTGGTGCATCAGGCACTTAAAGGGCCCACCTGGTTGGGTCCCTCTCTATTGCTCAATGTGTCAGGTGCTTAAATGGCCCCCCACCTGCAGTTCGGGGGTCCTTCTCTGTTGCTTGGCATGTCAGGCACTTAAAGGGCCCCCGATTGGGGTCCTTCACTGTTACTTGGTGTGTCAGGCACTTAAAGGGGACCATGCCTGGAGTCCTTTTCTGTTTCTCTGCACATCGGGCACTTAAAGAGCCCCCTGCCTGGGGTCCTTCTCTGTTGCTCAGTTCACCAGGTGCTTAAATGATCCCCCTGGCTTGAGTCTCTTCACTGTTGCTTGGTGTGTCTGGAGCTTAATATGGCCACATCCCTGGGTTCCTTTTCTGTTGCTTGGTGCATCAGGCACTAAGCCTGGCCCCCTTCCGCCCACCCCCAACCTGGTTTGGGTCTTTCCCTACTGCTCTCTGTGTCAGGGGCCTAAGGGGCCCCCCTGCTTGGGGTCCTTCTCTGTTGCTTGCAACATCAAGCGCTTAAATGGCCAAACTGGCTGGCATCCATCTCTTATTTTTCGTGTCAGTCACTTAAAGGGCCCCCTGGCTGGGGGTGCTTCTCTGTTACTTGGCACATCAGCCACTTATTAGTGCCCCTGGCTGGGGCTCCTTCTCTTTGTTCAGTGCATCAGGCGCTGAAATGGCCACCCATCTTGGGGTCCTTTTTGTTGCTCGGTGCATCAGGCACTTAAAGGGCCCACCTGGTTGGGTCCCTCCCTATTGCTCAATGTGTCAGGTGCTTAAATGGCCCCCACCTGAAGTTGGGGGGGTCCTTCTCTGTTGCTGGGCATGTCAGGCACTTAAAGGGACCCCCGACTGGGGTCCTTCACTGTTGGGAGTGTCAGGCACTTAAAGGGGACTGTGCCTGGAGTCCTTTTCTGTTTTCTTTGCACATCGGGCACTTAAAGGGCCCCCTGCCTGGGGTCCTATTGTGTTGCTTGGCATGACAGACTTTTAAATGGCCACCCTGGCTGGGGTCCTTCTCTGTTGCTTGGCATATCAGGCATTTAAAGGGCCGCCCTGGCTGAGGACGTTCCCTGTTTGGTCAATGTGTCAGGTGCCTAAGGGCCCCGCCCACCCCGTTGGGGGTCCTTCTCTGTTGCTCAGTGTGTCAGGTGTTTAAAGGGTCCCCGTGGTTGGAGTCCTTCTCTGTTGCTTGGAGGGGACAGGCACTTAAATGGCCACCCTAGCTAGGGTCCTTCTCTATTGCTTCGTGTGTCAGGCACTTAAATGCCTACCGTGGCTGAGGTCCTTCTCTATTACGTGGCGTGTCAGCACTTAAAGGGCCTCTGACTGGGGTCCTTCTCTGTTGCTCAGTTCACCAGGTGCTTAAATGACGCCCCTGGCTTGAGTTTTTCACTGTTGCTTGGTGTGTCTGGAGCTTAAATGGCCACATTCCCTGGTTCCTTATCTGTTGCTTGGTGCATCAGGCACTAAAGGCCTGC
The DNA here is from genome assembly GCF_003369695.1 of Bos indicus x Bos taurus. Classification (NCBI taxonomy): domain Eukaryota; kingdom Metazoa; phylum Chordata; class Mammalia; order Artiodactyla; family Bovidae; genus Bos; species Bos indicus x Bos taurus. The sequence goes on along the minus strand of NC_040105.1, from coordinate 57,791,637 downwards.
CCCCGTCCCCCCCCTAACCCCCCAGCACCCAGTTTGGGTCCTTCCCTACTGCTCTCTGTATCAGGGGCATAAGGGCCCCCCTGCTTGGGGTCCTTCTCTGTTGCTTGCAACATCAAGCGCTTAAATGGCCAAACTGGCTGGCATCCATCTCTTATTTTTTCGTGTCAGTCACTTAAAGGGCCCCCTGGCTGGGTTCCTCTTTTGTTCAGTGCATCAGGCGCTGAAATGGCCACCCATGTTGGGGTCCCTTTTTGTTGCTTGGTGCATCAGGCACTTAAAGGGCCCACCTGGTTGGGTCCCTCTCTATTGCTCAATGTGTCAGGTGCTTAAATGGCCCCCCACCTGCAGTTCGGGGGTCCTTCTCTGTTGCTTGGCATGTCAGGCACTTAAAGGGCCCCCGATTGGGGTCCTTCACTGTTACTTGGTGTGTCAGGCACTTAAAGGGGACCATGCCTGGAGTCCTTTTCTGTTTCTCTGCACATCGGGCACTTAAAGGCCCCCTGCCTGGGGTCCTTCTCTGTTGCTCAGTTCACCAGGTGCTTAAATGATCCCCCTGGCTTGAGTTCTTCACTGTTGCTTGGTGTGTCTGGAGCTTAAATGGCCACATTCCCTGGGTTCCTTTTCTGTTGCTTGGTGCATCAGGCACTAAAGCCTGCCCCCTTCCGCCCACCCCCCCAACCTGGTTTGGGTCTTTCCCTACTGCTCTCTGTGTCAGGGGCCTAAGGGGCCCCCCTGCTTGGGGTCCTTCTCTGTTGCTTGCAACATCAAGCGCTTAAATGGCCAAACTGGCTGGCATCCATCTCTTATTTTTCGTGTCAGTCACTTAAAGGGCCCCCTGGCTGGGGGTGCTTCTCTGTTACTTGGCACATCAGCCACTTATTAGTGCCCCTGGCTGGGCTCCTTCTCTTTTGTTCAGTGCATCAGGCGCTGAAATGGCCACCCATGTTGGGGTCCTTTTTTGTTGCTCGGTGCATCAGGCACTTAAAGGGCCACCTGGTTGGGTCCCTCCCTATTGCTCAATGTGTCAGGTGCTTAAATGGCCCCCACCTGAAGTTGGGGGGGTCCTCTCTCTGTGCTTGGCATGTCAGGCACTTAAAGGGACCCCCGACTGGGGTCCTTCACTGTTGGGAGTGTCAGGCACTTAAAGGGGACCGTGCCTGGAGTCCTTTTCTGTTTCTTTTTGCACATCGGGCACTTAAAGGCCCCCTGCCTGGGGTCCTATTGTGTTGCTTGGCATGACAGACTTTTAAATGGCCACCCTGGCTGGGGTCCTTCTCTGTGGCCTGGTGCGTCAGGCACTTAAAAGGCCACCCTGGCTGGGGTCCTTCTCTGTTGCTTGGCATATCAGGCATTTAAAGGGCCGCCCTGGCTGAGGACGTTCCCTGTTGGTCAATGTGTCAGGTGCCTAAGGGCCCCGCCCACCCCGTTGGGGTCCTTCTCTGTTGCTCAGTGTGTCAGGTGTTTAAAGGGTCCCCGTGGTTGGAGTCCTTCTCTGTTGCTTGGAGGGACAGGCACTTAAATGGCCACCCTAGCTAGGGTCCTTCTCTATTGCTTCGTGTGTCAGGCACTTAAATGCCTACCCTGGCTGAGGTCCTTCTCTATTACGTGGCGTGTCAGGCACTTAAAGGGCCTCTGACTGGGGTCCTTCTCTGTTGCTCAGTTCACCAGGTGCTTAAATGACGCCCCTGGCTTGAGTTTTTCACTGTTGCTTGGTGTGTCTGGAGCTTAAATGGCCACATTCCCTGGGTTCCTTATCTGTTGCTTGGTGCATCAGGCACTAAAGCCTGCCCCCGTCCCCACCCCCCCTACCCCCCAGCACCCGGTTTGGGTCCTTCCCTACTGCTCTCTGTATCAGGGGCATAAGGGGCCCCCTGCTTGGGGTCCTTCTCTGTTGCTTGCAACATCAAGCGCTTAAATGGCCAAACTGGCTGGCATCCATCTCTTATTTTTCGTGTCAGTCACTTAAAGGGCCCCCTGGCTGGGTTCCTCTTTTGTTCAGTGCATCAGGCGCTGAAATGGCCACCCATGTTGGGGTCCCTTTTTGTTGCTTGGTGCATCAGGCACTTAAAGGGCCCACCTGGTTGGGTCCCTCTCTATTGCTCAATGTGTCAGGTGCTTAAATGGCCCCCCACCTGCAGTTCGGGGGTCCTTCTCTGTTGCTTGGCATGTCAGGCACTTAAAGGGCCCCCGATTGGGGTCCTTCACTGTTACTTGGTGTGTCAGGCACTTAAAGGGGACCATGCCTGGAGTCCTTTTCTGTTTCTCTGCACATCGGGCACTTAAAGGGCCCCCTGCCTGGGGTCCTTCTCTGTTGCTCAGTTCACCAGGTGCTTAAATGATCCCCTGGCTTGAGTTCTTCACTGTTGCTTGGTGTGTCTGGAGCTTAAATGGCCACATTCCCTGGGTTCCTTTTCTGTTGCTTGGTGCATCAGGCACTAAAGCCTGCCCCCTTCCGCCCACCCCCAACCTGGTTTGGGTCTTTCCCTACTGCTCTCTGTGTCAGGGGCCTAAGGGGCCCCCCTGCTTGGGGTCCTTCTCTGTTGCTTGCAACATCAAGCGCTTAAATGGCCAAACTGGCTGGCATCCATCTCTTATTTTTCGTGTCAGTCACTTAAAGGGCCCCCTGGCTGGGGGTGCTTCTCTGTTACTTGGCACATCAGCCACTTATTAGTGCCCCTGGCTGGGCTCCTTCTCTTTTGTTCAGTGCATCAGGCGCTGAAATGGCCACCCATCTTGGGGTCCTTTTTTGTTGCTCGGTGCATCAGGCACTTAAAGGGCCCACCTGGTTGGGTCCCTCCCTATTGCTCAATGTGTCAGGTGCTTAAATGGCCCCCACCTGAAGTTGGGGGGTCCTTCTCTGTTGCTGGGCATGTCAGGCACTTAAAGGGACCCCGACTGGGGTCCTTCACTGTTGGGAGTGTCAGGCACTTAAAGGGGACCGTGCCTGGAGTCCTTTTCTGTTTCTTTGCACATCGGGCACTTAAAGGGCCCCCTGCCTGGGGGTCCTATTGTGTTGCTTGGCATGACAGACTTTTAAATGGCCACCCGGCTGGGGTCCTTCTCTGTGGCCTGGTGCGTCAGGCACTTAAAAGGCCACCCTGGCTGGGGTCCTTCTCTGTTGCTTGGCATATCAGGCATTTAAAGGGCCGCCCTGGCTGAGGACGTTCCTGTTGGTCAATGTGTCAGGTGCCTAAGGGCCCCGCCCACCCCGTTGGGGTCCTTCTCTGTTGCTCAGTGTGTCAGGTGTTAAAGGGTCCCCGTGGTTGGAGTCCTTCTCTGTTGCTTGGAGGGACAGGCACTTAAATGGCCACCCTAGCTAGGGTCCTTCTCTATTGCTTCGTGTGTCAGGCACTTAAATGCCTACCCTGGCTGAGGTCCTTCTCTATTACGTGGCGTGTCAGGCACTTAAAGGGCCTCTGACTGGGGTCCTTCTCTGTTGCTCAGTTCACCAGGTGCTTAAATGACGCCCCTGGCTTGAGTTTTTCACTGTTGCTTGGTGTGTCTGGAGCTTAAATGGCCACATTCCCTGGGTTCCTTATCTGTTGCTTGGTGCATCAGGCACTAAAGCCTGCCCCCGTCCCCCCCCCCAACCCCCCAGCACCCGGTTTGGGTCCTTCCCTACTGCTCTCTGTATCAGGGGCATAAGGGGCCCCCCTGCTTGGGGTCCTTCTCTGTTGCTTGCAACATCAAGCGCTTAAATGGCCAAACTGGCTGGCATCCATCTCTTATTTTTCGTGTCAGTCACTTAAAGGGCCCCTGGCTGGGTTCCTCTTTTTGTTCAGTGCATCAGGCGCTGAAATGGCCACCCATGTTGGGGTCCTTTTTTGTTGCTTGGTGCATCAGGCACTTAAAGGGCCCACCTGGTTGGGTCCCTCTCTATTGCTCAATGTGTCAGGTGCTTAAATGGCCCCCCACCTGCAGTTCGGGGGTCCTTCTCTGTTGCTTGGCATGTCAGGCACTTAAAGGGCCCCCGATTGGGGTCCTTCACTGTTACTTGGTGTGTCAGGCACTTAAAGGGGACCATGCCTGGAGTCCTTTTCTGTTTCTCTGCACATCGGGCACTTAAAGGGCCCCCTGCCTGGGGTCCTTCTCTGTTGCTCAGTTCACCAGGTGCTTAAATGATCCCCCTGGCTTGAGTTCTTCACTGTTGCTTGGTGTGTCTGGAGCTTAAATGGCCACATTCCCTGGGTTCCTTTTCTGTTGCTTGGTGCATCAGGCACTAAAGCCTGCCCCCTTCCGCCCACCCCCACCTGGTTTGGGTCTTTCCCTACTGCTCTCTGTGTCAGGGCCTAAGGGCCCCCCTGCTTGGGGTCCTTCTCTGTTGCTTGCAACATCAAGCGCTTAAATGGCCAAACTGGCTGGCATCCATCTCTTATTTTTCGTGTCAGTCACTTAAAGGGCCCCCTGGCTGGGGGTGGTTCTCTGTTACTTGGCACTATCAGCCACTTATTAGTGCCCCTGGCTGGGCTCCTTCTCTTTTGTTCAGTGCATCAGGCGCTGAAATGGCCACTCATCTTGGGGTCCTTTTTTGTTGCTCGGTGCATCAGGCACTTAAAGGGCCCACCTGGTTGGGTCCCTCCCTATTGCTCAATGTGTCAGGTGCTTAAATGGCCCCCACCTGAAGTTGGGGGGGTCCTTCTCTGTTGCTGGCATGTCAGGCACTTAAAGGGAACCCCCGACTGGGGTCCTTCACTGTTGGGAGTGTCAGGCACTTAAAGGGGGGACCGTGCCTGGAGTCCTTTTCTGTTTCTTTGCACATCGGGCACTTAAAGGGCCCCCTGCCTGGGGTCCTATTGTGGTTGCTTGGCATGACAGGCTTTTAAATGGCCACCCTGGCTGGGGTCCTTCTCCTGTGGCCTGGTGCGTCAGGCACTTAAAAGGCCACCCTGGCTGGGGTCCTTCTCTGTTGCTTGGCATATCAGGCATTTAAAGGCCGCCCTGGCTGAGGACGTTCCCTGTTGGTCAATGTGTCAGGTGCCTAAGGGCCCCGCCCACCCCGTTGGGGTCCTTCTCTGTTGCTCAGTGTGTCAGGTGTTTAAAGGGTCCCCGTGGTTGGAGTCCTTCTCTGTTGCTTGGAGGGACAGGCACTTAAATGGCCACCCTAGCTAGGGTCCTTCTCTATTGCTTCGGTGTGTCAGGCACTTAAATGCCTACCCTGGCTGAGGTCCTTCTCTATTACGTGGCGTGTCAGGCACTTAAAGGGCTCTGACTGGGGTCCTTCCTCTGTTGCTCAGTTCACCAGGTGCTTAAATGACGCCCCTGGCTTGAGTTTTCACTGTTGCTTGGTGTGTCTGGAGCTTAAATGGCCACATTCCCTGGGTTCCTTATCTGTTGCTTGGTGCATCAGGCACTAAAGCCTGCCCCCGTCCCCCCCTACCCCCCAGCACCCGGTTGGGTCCTTCCCTACTGCTCTCTGTATCAGGGGCATAAGGGCCCCCCTGCTTGGGGTCCTTCTCTGTTTGCTTGCAACATCAAGCGCTAAATGGCCAAACTGGCTGGCATCCATCTCTTATTTTTCGTGTCAGTCACTTAAAGGGCCCCCTGGCTGGGTTCCTCTTTGTTCAGTGCCATCAGGCGCTGAAATGGCCACCCATGTTGGGGTCCCTTTTTGTTGCTTGGTGCATCAGGCACTTAAAGGGGCCCACCTGGTTGGGTCCCTCTCTATTGCTCAATGTGTCAGGTGCTTAAATGGCCCCCCACCTGCAGTTCGGGGGTCCTTCTCTGTTGCTTGGCATGTCAGGCACTTAAAGGGCCCCCGATTGGGGTCCTTCACTGTACTTGGTGTGTCAGGCACTTAAAGGGGACCATGCCTGGAGTCCTTTGTTCTGGTTTCTCTGCACATCGGGCACTTAAAAGAGCCCCCTGCCTGGGGTCCTTCTCTGTTGCTCAGTTCACCAGGTGCTTAAATGATCCCCCTGGCTTGAGTTCTTCCACTGTTGCTTGGTGTGTCTGGAGCTTAAATGGCCACATTCCCTGGGTTCCTTTTCTGTTGCTTGGTGCATCAGGCACTAAAGCCCTGCCCCCCTTCCGCCCACCCCCAACCTGGTTTGGGTCTTTCCCTACTGCTCTCTGTGTCAGGGGCCTAAGGGGCCCCCTGCTTGGGGTCCTTCTCTGTTGCTTGCAACATCAAGCGCTTAAATGGCCAAACTGGCTGGCATCCATCTCTTATTTTTCGTGTCAGTCACTTAAAGGGCCCCCTGGCTGGGGTGCTTCTCTGTTACTTGGCACATCAGCCACTTATTAGTGCCCCTGGCTGGGCTCCTTCTCTTTTGTTCAGTGCATCAGGCGCTGAAATGGCCACCCATTTGGGGTCCTTTTTTGTTGCTCGGTGCATCAGGCCACTTAAAGGGCCCACCTGGTTGGGTCCCTCCCTTATTGCTCAATGTGTCAGGTGCTTAAATGGCCCCCACCTGAAGTTGGGGGGGTCCTTCCTCTGTTGCTGGGCATGTCAGGCACTTAAAAGGACCCCCGACTGGGTCCTTCACTGTTGGAGTGTCAGGCACTTAAAGGGGACGTGCCTGGAGTCCTTTTCTGTTTCTTTGGCACATCGGGCACTTCAAAGGGCCCCCTGCCTGGGGTCCTATTGTGTTGCTGGACTGACAGACTTTAAATGGCCACCCTGGCTGGGGTCCTTCTCTGTTGCTTGGCATATCAGGCATTTAAAGGGCCGCCCTTGGCTGAGGACGTTCCCTGTTGGTCAATGTGTCAGTGCCTAAGGGCCCCGCCCACCCCGTTGGGGTCCTTCTCTGTTGCTGCAGTGTGTCAGGTGTTTAAAGGGTCCCCGTGGTTGGAGTCCTTCTCTGTTGCTTGGAGGGACAGGCACTTAAATGGCCACCCTAGCTAGGGCCTTCTTCTATTGCTTCGTGTGTCAGGCACTTAAATGCCTACCGTGGCTGAGGTCCTTCTCTATTACGTGGCGTGTCAGGCACTTAAAGGGCCTCTGACTGGGGTCCTTCTCTGTTGCTCCAGTTCACCAGGTGCTTAAATGACGCCCCTGGCTTGAGTTTTTCACACTGTTGCTTGGTGTGTCTGGAGCTTAAATGGCCACATTCCCTGGGTTCCTTATCTGTTGCTTGGTGCATCAGGCACTAAAGCCTGCCCCCGTCCCCCCCCTCCCACCCCCCCACACCCAGTTTGGGTCCTTCCCTACTGCTCTCTGTATCAGGGGCATAAGGGGCCCCCTGCTTGGGGTCCTTCTCTGTTGCTTGCAACATCAAGCGCTTAAATGGCCAAACTGGCTGGCATCCATCTCTTATTTTTCGGTGTCAGTCACTTAAAGGGCCCCCTGGCTGGGTTCCTCTTTTGTTCAGTGCATCAGGCGCTGAAATGGCCACCCATGTTGGGGTCCCTTTTTGTTGCTTGGTGCATCAGGCACTTAAAGGGCCCACCTGGTTGGGTCCCTCTCTATTGCTCAATGTGTCAGGTGCTTAAATGGCCCCCCACCTGCAGTTCGGGGGTCCTTCTCTGTTGCTTGGCATGTCAGGCACTTAAAGGGCCCCCGATTGGGGTCCTTCACTGTTACTTGGTGTGTCAGGCACTTAAAGGGGACCATGCCTGGAGTCCTTTTCTGTTTCTCTGCACATCGGGCACTTAAAGGGCCCCCTGCCTGGGGTCCTCTCTGTTGCTCAGTTCACCAGGTGCTTAAATGATCCCCTGGCTTGAGTTCTTCACTGTTGCTTGGTGTGTCTGGAGCTTAAATGGCCACATTCCCTGGGTTCCTTTTCTGTTGCTTGGTGCATCAGGCACTAAAGCCTGCCCCCTTCCGCCCACCCCCAACCTGGTTTGGGTCTTTCCCTACTGCTCTCTGTGTCAGGGGCCTAAGGGGCCCCCCTGCTTGGGGTCCTTCTCTGTTGCTTGCAACATCAAGCGCTTAAATGGCCAAACTGGCTGGCATCCATCTCTTATTTTTTCGTGTCAGTCACTTAAAGGCCCCCTGGCTGGGGGTGCTTCTCTGTTACTTGGCACATCAGCCACTTATTAGTGCCCCTGGCTGGGCTCCTTCTCTTTTGTTCAGTGCATCAGGCGCTGAAATGGCCACCCATGTTGGGGTCCTTTTTTGTTGCTCGGTGCATCAGGCACTTAAAGGGCCCACCTGGTTGGGTCCCTCCCTATTGCTCAATGTGTCAGGTGCTTAAATGGCCCCCACCTGAAGTTGGGGGGGTCCTTCTCTGTTGCTGGGCATGTCAGGCACTTAAAGGGACCCCCGACTGGGGTCCTTCACTGTTGGGAGTGTCAGGCACTTAAAGGGGACCGTGCCTGGAGTCCTTTTCTGTTTCTTTGCACATCGGGCACTTAAAGGGCCCCCTGCCTGGGGTCCTATTGTGTTGCTTGGCATGACAGACTTTTAAATGGCCACCCGGGCTGGGGTCCTTCTCTGTGGCCTGGTGCGTCAGGCACTTAAAAGGCCACCCTGGCTGGGGTCCTTCTCTGTTGCTTGGCATATCAGGCATTTAAAGGGCCGCCCTGGCTGAGGACGTTCCCTGTTGGTCAATGTGTCAGGTGCCTAAGGCCCCCCGCCCACCCCGTTGGGGTCCTTCTCTGTTGCTCAGTGTGTCAGGTGTTTAAAGGTCCCCGTGGTTGGAGTCCTTCTCTTGTTGCTTGGAGGGACAGGCACTTAAATGGCCACCCTAGCTAGGGTCCTTCTCTATTGCTTCGTGTGTCAGGCACTTAAATGCCTACCCTGGCTGAGGTCCTTCTCTATTACGTGGCGTGTCAGGCACTTAAAGGGCCTCTGACTGGGGTCCTTCTCTGTTGCTCAGTTCACCAGGTGCTTAAATGACGCCCTGGCTTGAGTTTTTCACTGTTGCTTGGTGTGTCTGGAGCTTAAATGGCCACATTCCCTGGGTTCCTTATCTGTTGCTTGGTGCATCAGGCACTAAAGCCTGCCCCCGTCCCCCCCCTACCCCCCCAGCACCCGGTTTGGGTCCTTCCCTACTGCTCTCTGTATCAGGGGCATAAGGGCCCCCCTGCTTGGGGTCCTTCTCTGTTGCTTGCAACATCAAGCGCTTAAATGGCCAAACTGGCTGGCATCCATCTCTTATTTTTCGTGTCAGTCACTTAAAGGGCCCCCTGGCTGGGTTCCTCTTTTGTTCAGTGCATCAGGCGCTGAAATGGCCACCCATGTTGGGGTCCTTTTTTGTTTGCTTGGTGCATCAGGCACTTAAAGGGCCCACCTGGTTGGGTCCCTCTCTATTGCTCAATGTGTCAGGTGCTTAAATGGCCCCCCACCTGCAGTTCGGGGGTCCTTCTCTGTTGCTTGGCATGTCAGGCACTTAAAGGGCCCCCGATTGGGGTCCTTCACTGTTACTTGGTGTGTCAGGCACTTAAAGGGGACCATGCCTGGAGTCCTTTTCTGTTTCTCTGCACATCGGGCACTTAAAGGGCCCCTGCCTGGGGTCCTTCTCTGTTGCTCAGTTCACCAGGTGCTTAAATGATCCCCCTGGCTTGAGTTCTTCACTGTTGCTTGGTGTGTCTGGAGCTTAAATGGCCACATTCCCTGGGTTCCTTTTCTGTTGCTTGGTGCATCAGGCACTAAAGCCTGCCCCCTTCCGCCCACCCCCAACCTGGTTTGGGTCTTTCCCTACTGCTCTCTGTGTCAGGGGCCTAAGGGGCCCCCCTGCTTGGGGTCCTTCTCTGTTGCTTGCAACATCAAGCGCTTAAATGGCCAAACTGGCTGGCATCCATCTCTTATTTTTCGTGTCAGTCACTTAAAGGGCCCCCTGGCTGGGGGTGCTTCTCTGTTACTTGGCACATCAGCCACTTATTAGTGCCCCTGGCTGGGCTCCTTCTCTTTTGTTCAGTGCATCAGGCGCTGAAATGGCCACCCATGTTGGGGTCCTTTTTTGTTGCTCGGTGCATCAGGCACTTAAAGGGCCACCTGGTTGGGTCCCTCCCTATTGCTCAATGTGTCAGGTGCTTAAATGGCCCCCACCTGAAGTTGGGGGGGTCCTTCTCTGTTGCTTGGCATGTCAGGCACTTAAAGGGACCCCCGACTGGGGTCCTTCACTGTTGGGAGTGTCAGGCACTTAAAGGGGACCGTGCCTGGAGTCCTTTTTTGTTTTCTTTTGCACATCGGGCACTTAAAGGGCCCCTGCCTGGGGTCCTATTGTGTTGCTTGGCATGACAGACTTTTAAATGGCCACCCTGGCTGGGGTCCTTCTCTGTTGTGGCTGTGGCATATCAGGCATTTAAAGGGCCGCCCTGGCTGAGGACGTTCCCTGTTGGTCAATGTGTCAGGTGCCTAAGGGCCCCGCCCACCCCGTTGGGGTCCTTCTCTGTTGCTCAGTGTGTCAGGTGTTTAAAGGGTCCCCATGGTTGGAGTCCTTCTCTGTTGCTTGGAGGGACAGGCACTTAAATGGCCACCCTAGCTAGGGTCCTTCTCTATTGCTTCGTGTGTCAGGCACTTAAATGCCTACCCTGGCTGAGGTCCTTCTCTATTACGTGGCGTGTCAGGCACTTAAAGGGCCTCTGACTGGGGTCCTTCTCTGTTGCTCAGTTCACCAGGTGCTTAAATGACGCCCCTGGCTTGAGTTTTTCACTGTTGCTTGGTGTGTCTGGAGCTTAAATGGCCACATTCCCTGGGGTTCCTTATCTGTTGCTTGGTGCATCAGGCACTAAAGCCTGCCCCCGTCCCCCCCCTACCCCCCCAGCACCCGGTTTGGGTCCTTCCCTACTGCTCTCTGTATCAGGGGCATAAGGGGCCCCCCTGCTTGGGGTCCTTCTCTGTTGCTTGCAACATCAAGCGCTTAAATGGCCAAACTGGCTGGCATCCATCTCTTATTTTTCGTGTCAGTCACTTAAAGGGCCCCCTGGCTGGGTTCCTCTTTTGTTCAGTGCATCAGGCGCTGAAATGGCCACCCATGTTGGGGTCCTTTTTTGTTGCTTGGTGCATCAGGCACTAAAGCCTGCCCCCTTCCGCCCACACCCCAACCTGGTTTGGGTCTTTCCCTACTGCTCTCTGTGTCAGGGGCCTAAGGGCCCCCCTGCTTGGGGTCCTTCTCTGTTGCTTGCAACATCAAGCGCTTAAATGGCCAAACTGGCTGGCATCCATCTCTTATTTTTCGTGTCAGTCACTTAAAGGGCCCCTGGCTGGGGGTGCTTCTCTGTTACTTGGCACATCAGCCACTTATTAGTGCCCCTGGCTGGGCTCCTTCTCTTTTGTTCAGTGCATCAGGCGCTGAAATGGCCACCCATCTTGGGGTCCTTTTTTGTTGCTCGGTGCATCAGGCACTTAAAGGGCCCACCTGGTTGGGTCCCTCCCTATTGCTCAATGTGTCAGGTGCTTAAATGGCCCCCACCTGAAGTTGGGGGGGTCCTTCTCTGTTGCTTGGCATGTCAGGCACTTAAAGGGACCCCCGACTGGGGTCCTTCACTGTTGGGAGTGTCAGGCACTTAAAGGGGACCGTGCCTGGAGTCCTTTTCTGTTTTCTTTGCACATCGGGCACTTAAAGGGCCCCCTGCCTGGGGTCCCTATTGTGTTGCTTGGCATGACAGACTTGTAAAATGGCCACCCGGCTGGGGTCCTTCTCTGTGGCCTGGTGCGTCAGGCACTTAAAAGGCCACCCTGGCTGGGGTCCTTCTCTGTTGCTTGGCATATCAGGCATTTAAAGGGCCGCCCTGGCTGAGGACGTTCCCTGTTGGTCAATGTGTCAGGTGCCTAAGGGCCCCGCCCCCCCCGTTGGGGTCCTTCTCTGTTGCTCAGTGTGTCAGGTGTTTAAAGGGTCCCCGTGGTTGGAGTCCTTCTCTGTTGCTTGGAGGGACAGGCACTTAAATGGCCACCCTAGCTAGGGTCCTTCTCTATTGCTTCGTGTGTCAGGCACTTAAATGCCTACCCTGGCTGAGGTCCTTCTCTATTACGTGGCGTGTCAGGCACTTAAAGGGCCTCTGACTGGGGTCCTTCTCTGTTGCTCAGTTCACCAGGTGCTTAAATGACGCCCCTGGCTTGAGTTTTTCACTGTTGCTTGGTGTGTCTGGAGCTTAAATGGCCACATTCCCTGGGTTTCCTTATCTGTTGCTTGGTGCATCAGGCACTAAAGCCTGCCCCCGTCCCCCCCCTACCCCCCCAGCACCCGTTTTGGGTCCTTCCCTACTGCTCTCTGTATCAGGGGCATAAGGGCCCCCCTGCTTGGGGTCCTTCTCTGTTGCTTGCAACATCAAGCGCTTAAATGGCCAAACTGGCTGGCATCCATCTCTTATTTTTCGTGTCAGTCACTTAAAGGGCCCCCTGGCTGGGTTCCTCTTTTGTTCAGTGCATCAGGCGCTGAAATGGCCACCCATGTTGGGGTCCTTTTTTGTTGCTTGGTGCATCAGGCACTTAAAGGGCCCACCTGGTGTCCCTCTCTATTGCTCAATGTGTCAGGTGCTTAAATGGCCCCCCCCTGCAGTTCGGGGGTCCTTCTCTGTTGCTTGGCATGTCAGGCACTTAAAGGGCCCCCGATTGGGGTCCTTCACTGTTCTTGGTGTGTCAGGCACTTAAAGGGGACCATGCCTGGAGTCCTTTTCTGTTTCTTCTGCACATCGGGCACTTAAGGGCCCCCTGCCTGGGGTCCTTCTCTGTTGCTCAGTTCACCAGGTGCTTAAATGATCCCCCTGGCTTGAGTTCTTTCACTGTTGCTTGGTTGTCTGGAGCTTAAATGGCCACATTCCCTGGGTTCCTTTTCTGTTGCTTGGTGCATCAGGCACTAAAGCCTGCCCCCTTCCGCCCACCCCAACCTGGTTGGGTCTTTTCCCTACTGCTCTCTGGTCAGGGGCCTAAGGGGCCCCCTGCTGGGGTCCTTCTCTGTTGCTTGCAACATCAAGCGCTTAAATGGCCAAATGGCTGGCATCCTCTCTTATTTTTCGTGTCAGTCACTTAAAGGGCCCCCTGGCTGGGGGTGGTTCTCTGTTACTTGGGACTCAGCCACTTATTAGTGCCCTGGCTGGGCTCCTTCTCTTTTGTTCAGTGCATCAGGCGCTGAAATGGCCACCCATGTTGGGGTCCTTTTTTGTTGCTCGGTGCATCAGGCACTTAAAGGGCCCACCTGGTTGGGTCCCTCCCTATTCTCAATGTGTCAGGTGCTTAAATGGCCCCCACCTGAAGTTGGGGGGGTCCTTCTCTGTTGCTTGGCATGTCAGG